>NW_006442492.1:592502-633029 GCF_000325575.1 Pteropus alecto
CATGCCTGACGCTGGTGATCCACCAGGCCCTGCCCCTCAGCCTCACCCATGGTCTCCATGGGCCCAAGGGGACAGATGGTATCACTCAGGCCTGGGCCGCGGCTGTCACTCAGCCAAATGAGTTATGAGCAGGCTGAAGGGGTGGCAGCCATGGGGTGGGGGGTGGGGGTGTTGCCGAAACAATTGCATTGAGACCCCAGAACAATGGGGGCCACGTGCCACAGGGGCAACAGTCGTTTGTCACACAATGGGCCGCTGGGGTGACAGCAGCCAGGCCAACTGCTACCGCTGACACGGGCTGGCTGAGTTTTCAAATCGTTTCCAGGTCTTGTTTTCCTACAAGGCAGCCAATCACTGGGGCAGTTGCATGGTCACCTGATGCCAGCTTGGTGGGCTGAGGGCCCAGGCCCAGCGACAACTGAGCAGCAGTGGCCATGGCAACGCTAATTGTGGCCCTAAAACACAAGGAAAGAGAGAGCGGGAGAGATGGGAAGGAGTGGGGAAGAGAGACAGAGAGAGAAAAAGAGAGACAGAAAGAGAGAGAAGGAGAGAGAACACCGGACTAAGGTGGCCTTGCAGATAGCAGGAGGAGGGTACAGGCTAATGTCCCTCTGTGGGTCCACAGTTACATCCATGAGAACACCAGAGGCTGCATTTCTTCTCTCTCGCGCGCTCTCTCGCTCTCTCTCTCTCTCTAGCTCTATGAGGCCCTGAGACTTCTATTTTTGAAACTTGGAACTTGGGCCCCTGGCAAGTGGGGTAGCAGGTATGATGGGGTTTGCAGCCTCATTATAACACAGACAAGATGTGCGGGGCCCAGTGCTCTCGCAAATTTGGGTACCTCTCTGGCATCCTCAATGGGCAGCCTTTCTTCTTCCATGGAAAGTGATGTTTTTGCTCATGAATCTGTTGAGGGGTGGTGGGCATGGGTCCTAACTGGAGCCTCCAGGGGCTGCCTGAGGTCATGGTGAAGAGCCTCAGCTTCAGGCCACACTGCCTGGGTTCCAGCCCCACCATTCCCAGTTCCATGGGGCCTTGGGCAAATGATTCAGTGCCTTGAACCTCAGTTTTTTCCATTGATAAAAGGGGGATATGGGCATGTCTTACTTCTCAGGATTGCTCTGGAGATTGAATGGTAATGTGCCTGCTGAGCGTTGAGCCCAGGGCCTTGGTTTCCCATCTGTAAAATGGGAATCGTAATACCTGCCTCAGGGATTAACTGGGAGTGTTAAATGGGTTAATACCTCTGAAGGACTTGTATGATGCTCGGCACATAATAAGTGCTCAACAAACAATAGTGTTTATCATTTTGAGGTAGAGGCTAAATAGCACGATAAAAGAGCGAAGGAAGAAATGATCTGAGGACATGTGATCTGGCTGCCAAAGTGAAGATGCTGGGACCAGGTTCCCACATCCAGGCCCGAGAATGGGCAGATTGAAAGGTGGGGTGGCTTGGGGAGGTACTAAGGGGGTGATTCCAGAGGTCGGGGAGCCCCTGGGAGGTGGCCTGAGCTCCCCACCCCTCCCAAGCTCCTGCCCCTCCCTGCAGGCTCCTGGCCACCACCAGCGATGACGACCTTCCCGGGGACCTGCAGTCACTGTCGTGGCTCACGGCTGTGGACGTGCCACGGCTACAGCAGATAGCAAGTGGCCGCGTGGACCTGGGTGGCCCCAGTGCCCCGCACTCACATCCAGGTAGGCTCATGCGGAAGGTGAGGGTGGCGTGAGGGTGGTGCAGGGGAGAGGTGACACCCAGCACTGCCACCCACCTGCTATGTGGCTGTGGCCAGGTCACTTTCTCTCTCTGGGCCTGTCTCTGCTTCTGTGATATGTGACTAATTCTATCTACTATAGAAAAATGCGGTTCATTCATTGCTCACTACTAAATGCCAGGCCCTGTGTGAGCCCAGGTTTTAGTAAAGACTAGACAGACCTACCTGGGCACATCCTGAACATCTAGAGCAGTCAGCAAACTATGGCCCACATGCCAAATGTAACCTTTGGCCTGTTTTGTGCAGCCTTCCTCTTAAGAATGGTTTTTACATTTTCCCAGCGTCATAAAAAAAACAAAGACAGATGCCATATGGCTGACAAAGTCTAAATTATTTTCTCTCTGACCCTTTAAGAAATTTCCTGACCCCTGATCAAGAGATTCAAAGAGATAATACATGGAAAGTGCTGAGCACATGGCCCGGAACACAGTAGGTGATCAATAAACGGCAGCTAGTTGCAGTTATAGCAAGTGGATTAAATGCCTAGAGACATAGAAAGTGGTGAAGAAAAACAATCAACAAAAGCAATCATCGCAGTACATTAAAAGTTGTCCAGTTAGTGTCTAGGAATATTTATTTCATTGGACAAATTGTTCTTGGCCAGAACATCTATAGCAGAGTTCAGCAAACTTTTTGAAAAGGGTCAGAGGCCATACAGTCTTCCGTTAAAACTATTCACCTTTGCCATTGCAGTGCAACACCAGCTGTAGATAATACGTAAATGAATCGGAATGGTTGTGTGCCAACAAAACTTTATTTACAAAACAGATTTGGTCTACTGGCCATAGTTTGTCAACCCCGGGTCCAGAACCCCCAAGGAACAGCCATGTGACCTGGGGCAGGTGCCCTCCCCTCTGACCCGTTTCCTCATCTGCAACGAAAGAGTAACAGAACTGCCCTCATGGTGTGTTGTGAGGATTCAACGCAGAAAGTATTTTGCACAGAATAGGTGTTCAATAAATGGTAACTGTGAAATAAAGCAGCCCTTTCCTTCACCGTGTTGCTGCGTACCTCCTGTGTGTCTGTCACTATGCCAGGCTTTTGGAGCAATGAGTCATATAAGATGTGGTCCTGGTTCTCAGGGGGCTGAGGGTCTGGTCAGAGAGAGAACAAAGTAGACAGACCAAGGCTCAAAGGCCAGAACTCAGAAAGGAGCTGAGGGATCCAGAAGGCTTCCTGGAAGAGGTGGGCCTGGGGCAGAATCATCTTCAGGTCAACTTTGTTTAATTGGAGGTGGCTGCCTAAAAGGAGGCTCAGTGCAAATCTGTGATAGGTTAGCAATGTCCATCATGGGCCGAGCTTGGGATGGTGTGTGTGTGTGTGTGTGTGTGTGTGTGCGAGCGCGCGCGCATGTGCGCACGTACACACGTGCATCTATCTGCAATTCCTGAGCTAATCCTTGGCATGGGAGCAGGACTTGACAAAGGAAGGGAGACACAAAGACATTTGGACCTAAACCTAGAGGCACTGAGGAACCAAGGCATGCTTTGGAGGAGCATGAACAGTAAATTGTTTTAGCTTCAGGAAGGACAGGAACCAAGGTATTAATGACATCACCATTATCATGATTATTATTATGACTCATTTGTTGCGTTATTATCACTTGCCCAGCAATGTGCGTTATAGACATTTTTCATTTAACCCTCACCACAACCTATAGGTAGGTAATGTCAGTAGCCCTATTGTACAGATGGGGATGCTGGGCTGGCCCGAGGTTATACGACTGGCAGGAACCTGCTCTTCATAACTATACCCCAGGGAAGTGATTTACCCAGCACTATATGCCTGGCCCCACAGTGGGGTGTGGCTCCACTCTCTGGACGTGTCCAGGGACTGGGCTATCCCTGCCCATGGCCACAGTTCTTCCAGCTTATCTGTGTGCTTCCTTTTTGCAGGTGCCTTGGCTGGGGTGGCTGACCTGCATGTGGGAGCCACACCAGGTCCCCTGCTCCATGACCCCACTGGCATGGCGCCCCCAGGCGTACTGGGTCTGGGCACCATGGCCAGCTACAGAGCCAGTGTAAGTGCTGCCACATGGGTTGGAAAGCGAGGGGCCTGTCTCTCAGGGCTGGGGCTTCCCTGCCAGCCCCTGACCCTCTGTCTTCTCCTTTCCCGGCCCCAGCAGATGAACCAGTTCCCTGTGGGGGGCCAGCCCTCCTCCAGCCTGCAGGACCCGCCACAGCTATACTCTTCAGCTTCCCAACCACAGTTCCCACTGCCCCCAGGCATCCAGCAGGTACTGGGAGCTTGGGGGGACACTGAACTCAGAGGCAGAGACCCCTGGGACCTCTCTGAGCCTCAGTTTACACACCTGGAACATGGGGATAACATTCCCCACCAGGCCCATGTCTTGGGGTCTGTCATTCAGTTCCCCCCAAAAAACCTGCAGTGGGCAAAGACAAGATTGTCTCCTGGTGTTGTAAACCCCACATCTCATCTCGCTTTTCAAGACTGGGGTTGGGGTGGGGTTATTGTGAGTGACTTATGCTCTCTCTCACCTTCTTTCTCTCTGCCAACCACACCCTGTCCCTGCCTGTGGGAAGTGCCCTCCCGTGGGCCTGTATGGCTCCCCGTTTGGGGCACGACCTCCCTACCCCCAACCCCGCATGGCTGTGCATTCATCTCAGGAACTGCACCCCAAACACTACCCCAAGCCCATCTACTCATACAGGTGAGGTCCAGAGCGGGCTGAGGCTGTGGGGGGCTTGAGGAGGAGAGGGGTGAGGGCTGCCTAGTTTAGGGTATCTCAAACAGCGAAGTGTGGTGGCCCACACTTCCAAGGGGGAGGTTTTGGGGAGTAGAGAACTCCCAGGTGGGATATGCTCTCAGAAATGACAATCGTGTGATCGGTCAACCCCCAGGGTTGAGAACCCACTACAGACATTGAACCCAAGGCTCCACACTGTCACTCATAAGCTGTGTGGCCTTGGGGAAGTGAATTGGCCTCTCTGTGCCTCTGTTCCCTCTGATGTCCAAAGTCCTCAAAGTAATAGTATTATGTGCCTCATAAGAGTTTGGGGAGGGAGTAAGCAGCCTAGTTAAAGTCAAAAGGCCCACAGATATTAACTATGGGGAAGGGATAAAGAGAGGAAAAGATGAGGTTTCTTGAGTCGGTACAAATGACAGAGCTCAGGGCCAAGGAGAAGGGCAGGGGTGGGAAAGACATAGGGCCATAAAAAGATATCGAGAGCTAACACTGTGTGAATATGCAGGGGCTGGTACTGGTGGGGTCAAGCAGGGCAGGTTTCCTGGCACAGGGGACCTTGTGCTGTCAGCCTGAGATGACTTCACACCTGGCCTGCCCCATCTTTTGCCTCCAGCTGTCTGATCGCCATGGCCCTGAAGAACAGCAAGACAGGCAGCCTGCCAGTGAGTGAGATCTACAGCTTCATGAAGGAGCACTTCCCCTACTTCAAGGTGAGGGGCCTCAGACCAGGGTATGGGTACAAGAGCTGCTCTGGCCTCTCCCTGGCACGTCAGAACCCAGAACTGAACCCGGGCCAAACTGAACCACCTTTTTAGGCTCCCAGTTATGTCTGTAGACCTGGTAGTAAGGGTGCTTGCACATGTGCACTCACACAGACATGGGCAAAAAAATTCAGACAGACAAGGGGGCATTTGAGCTGGGCTCTGACGGACAAAGAGGAGTTCACTAGGTATCCCAGGGAGACAAAGAGTAGAGGGGCCAACCGAGTTATTCAGCACAGACTCAGTAAAACACGATACGAAACGCAGATCTGGCAGGAGCTTTTGCCTCTCCGAGCCTCAGCTTCCTCATCTAGAAGAAGGGAAGAATAACACCCAGCTGGCAAGGTTAGTGAGGATTCTGCACGTAAAGGGCCTGGCAGCTCCTGGCACATGGTTGGCCATTAGTAATGTTATCCTTGTTGGCATCAAAGCAAAAAAAGAAGCGAGAGGTCAGATGGTACAAGCCAAGTGGTGATGCCCTTAGCGGAAATATTGTAGCATAGTGGGGGTGTGTGAGTGTGTGTATGTGTGTGTGTGAGTGCGTGTGTGAGAAAAAGATAGAGAAGGAATAGGGTCAGGTATGAGGTACATTACAGTATCCGGTTACCTAACAAGAAAGTAAGAGCATTTAAAAATGATGGGCATTTAGTACACTTGACCGGTGTATGCGTGTGTCAGCATCATCTCGCTTGCTTGCTGAAGGGGAGAGAGTGGAAGGTCCAGCAGCTCTGGGCCCTGTTCATTCTTGTGTAGTAATCGAAGGCTAGAGTGGAACTGCAGCTGCCCCTTCAATCGGGGCATAACCCTCTAGTTTGCCACAGTCCCCACACTCTCTCTCGTCTTCAGAAATCAGGACTGAGTGACTGACTGCACACTGTCATTTTACCCCTGCCACTCTTGTGCCCTATTCCTCTGGGCCTGAATTTGAGATCCCCCTCGAGAGGCAGGGATTATAAGGTCCCTGGAGGCATCTCCTGCATGTCTGTTTCTCCTCATAGACGGCGCCCGATGGCTGGAAGAACTCAGTACGGCACAACTTGTCCCTGAACAAGTGCTTTGAGAAGGTGGAGAACAAGATGAGTGGGTCCTCACGCAAGGGCTGCCTGTGGGCCTTGAACCTGGCTCGCATTGATAAGATGGAAGAGGAGATGCATAAGTGGAAGAGGAAGGACCTAGCTGCCATCCACCGGAGCATGGCCAATCCTGGTGAGACCTGGACCCCCGCACTCACACACACACCTCACACATCACCATCCCACCCAGTCCTAGCTCTGCCTGCCTCCTTACCCACCAGCAGCAAGTCCTAGCCACTAGAGTGGGGACATGGGAGCCTGGTGAACTTCATCTTTCCCTCCTGTGAGATACACCTCCCTTCCCCACTCCAGGCTGATGGACTGAGGGGCCTGGTCAGAAACATATGAAAAGCTGTTAAATCTCACTAAGCAATCCAAAGTTTCTCACGTAGAAACACTGAACTAAACAACCATGGGAGCACAATGTCACCCTACCTTTTCTATCACACTGGCACAGACTTTAAAAATAATAAAGTAATAACACCCAGTGTGAACTAGCATGAGGAGAAATAGGTAGCTTCATATACAATTGTTGGGAATGTAAGTTGTTCAGCTTTTCCGAGGCAAAGTAATATATCAAAACCCTGCCTACTGTACCCATCTATTGGTCCAATTATTCTACTTTTGGCAATTAATGCAGAGGAAATCAAAGATTTGAGCAAATGGTTTATAAACAAAATTAGCCATCACGAAATTATTTCTAATAGTAAAAAACTGAAAGCAAGCTAGGTATCCTGCAAAAGGGGATTAGTTAAATGGATATAATGTCATACAATGAAGTATTAGAGGTAAAAATACTTTGGCAATATAAAGAAAAGCTTCCAAAAAGTGAAAGCGGCAGGTTTTTAATCAATATACATGGTATGATCACATTTTAAAAAGCACGTATATCCACATCCATATGTGTATACATATACACACACATATATACGCAGACACATATATCCACACTCATTTGTGTGTGTGTGTGTGTATGTATATACATATATGTGTATATATATATATATATATTTGTATGTTTCTGTATATACATACACATATCTCTCTATGTAGAGAGAGAGAAAGATTGGTAGAAATACAGCAAAATCTTTACTGTGAATGGAGAGACTGCCAATAATTTTTAGATTCTTCACGTTTCTGTAATTTCCAAATCTTCTACCCTGTTCATGGATTACTGTTATATTAGAAAAAAATTACGTTTGCGTTTTTTAAGAGATGTGAAGGGAAGGACATACAAGTGACGTATGAATAGAAAATGGGAAAAGGGAGGCTAATTTCACCCAGCCTTAGGAATATTTGGCCTGGCCCTGTGAATCTCATCCCGCTTGAGGTTTGGGTGTAAAGGGAGATGATTGATTCAATATGGTGGGGAGAAGGACCATAGTAGGATCCAATAGGCCCTCCGCTGAGGGGGTACCACATGATACCCACCCCGCAGAGAGCTCTGGGGTCTGGCTTGAGACCCAGGGCCACTTCTGACACCTACGTAGTGCGACATCTTGGACAGGCCATGTCACCTTCTGGATTCTACATGTCCTTGTTTCTAAAATGGATGTAACCCAAACAGATCTTGGGACCCTAGTTGTCCAGTCTCAAAACTGTGTTACATTCAATGAAACACAAACCAATAACCAAAAATAATTTAAGAGTAATTCCAGTTTTGTTTATATCCAAGAGCTTTAAGGGTCCAATTTTTAACAATACCTCTTAATGTCTCTTTAGTGGCAGGGAGTAGCCAGGACCCCTTGCATGTTAATCAGTTTTGTCCCAGTTTTGTGGGATTTGTAACCCCTGCCTTACCTCCCTCTTGCAGGACTGTTATGAGGTTAAAGCAAAGTCCTAGAGCTCCAGTACAATCCTATAAGTCCCAGTGAGAGGAGCCAACGTTATTATCCGAGGCTCCTCTCATTCCTCAAAGTCCCTATACAATTTGTGATTTCGGTACATTTCCATAACAGAGTGTATGATGCCATCTCATAGATGAAGAGACTGAGGTGGAGAGAGTCCAAAGGCTTACTAAAGTCACACAGGTGGTAACACTGGGACTTGAAACCAGGCCTGGGGCCCTGGAACTGTAGGGTGACTTCTGAGTGACCTCTCCCACTTGCCTGCAGAGGAGCTGGACAAGCTGATCTCGGACCGGCCAGAAAGCTGCCGACGCCCTGGAAAACTGGGGGAGCCTGAGGCTCCCGTGCTGACCCGTGCCACCTCGGTGGCCATGGCCCATGGCTGCCTGGCCGTTCCCCAACTCCCGCCCCAGCCGCTGATGACCTTGTCCCTGCAGTCAGTCCCCCTGCATCACCAGGTCCAGCCCCAGGCACATCTCGCCCCAGACTCTCCTGCCCCAGCCCAGACCCCACCCCTGCATGCCCTGCCGGATCTGAGCCCCAGCCCCCTCCCACACCCCGCCATGGGAAGGGCTCCTATGGACTTCATCAACATCAGCACCGACATGAGCACCGAGGTGGACGCCCTAGACCCCAGCATCATGGACTTCGCCCTGCAGGGTGAGGCTGGGGGAAGGGGGTGATGGGAACAGAAGGAAGAGGGAAGAGGCTGGGGGGCCAGAAAGACAGGGGAGGGCAAGGGAGAGGAGGGCTGTCAGCTTTTACCCCACAGTTCATTTCTTCAACAAACACTTCCCAACCACCTAATAGTGAATTACATCAAGCATTTAATGAGCGTTTACTGTATACCAGCATTGTGCCAAGTACTTCATGGGCAGCATTCCATCTCATCCTATAACTGTCCCATGAGGCCACTGCCATTTCATATCCCTATTCTGCCAATGAGGAACCTGAGGCAAAGAGAAATGATGTCATTGGCCCAAAATCACCTGGCTAGTAAGTGGCAGGCCCAGGATTTCAACCCAGGTCTCTCTGACCCCAAACTTTCAATCGGTAACTGCTTTAACTTGCATGTCCCAGCCTCATGCCAGGTCACACTGACCTGCTCCCTGCCACATGGTCATCCTTGATACACGGGGAATAAACACATGAACAAATGAATAAATAAGAGAAGTTCAAGTTTCAGTGAAGGCTCATGATTCATCCATTCACTAACACTTGTACACCTACTATGTGCCAGCCAACAGCCCAGACAGCCTCTGCCCTCAAGGCACGTCTAGTAAGGGAAATGGACAAGTTAGCTGGTTAGTGAGCAAGTTAGTAAATAGCTGTGAAATGGGTATGTTTAAACTTCCCTGCTCTCCCCCTGGATTATTATGTGGCTTTGACCATGATGGTACCACTTAATAATGGCTAAGTGCTTTTCACACATCCCCTGGTTTAAGCCTTGGGCGGGGTCTCTGATCACCTCCATTTAATCCTGAGGAGTGTGAGGCTCTGAGACGGAAGTGATTTTCCCAAGGACACCCAATGGGAGGGAAGGGCTGGGGCTGAAACTCTGGCTTCTCCATGTTCTTCTCATGTGACCTGCCACTTTATATCCCACACGTGGCCTTGGCTCTTCCCCAAGACAGCATTCGGAGTCAGGTGTTTGACATGAAGCCAGCTCGCCCAAATGCTTTTGTCTTTGAAAGGGAACCTCTGGGAGGAGATGAAGGATGAGGGCTTCAGCCTGGACACTCTGGGGGCCTTCGGAGACTCCCCCCTCGGCTGCGAGCTGGGGACCTCGGGCCTGACCCCTGTCTCTGGCAACAGCGACCAGTCCTTCCCAGACTTGCAGGTGACAGGTCTGTATACTGCATACTCGACGCCGGACACTATGGCCACGTCAGCTTCCACTTCCTCCTCTCAGTACCTGGGCACCCCAGGGAACAAGCCCATAGCTCTGCTTTGAGCTGATGGCCTCGCCTGCCCCAGAACCTGAGCCTGGGCAGAGGGCTAACTGAGCCAGGCGGTCCTGGAAGAAAGACCCCTCACTCTCCCACAGGCCTCTGAACCTCTTGTGGGGCTGCTGGCTAACAGGAAAGCAGTTCCTCTTGCCACCCCATGGCCACTCACACCTCCACAGAAAGCCTGTGGGACCTCCCAAGTCAGAAGGACAGAGGAGAGTGGACAAGCATCCCAGCCTCCCTCACTCCATGATGCTTCTTCAAGACCTGAGGTGTGAGGCCTCCAGCCTGCTTCCCCGTTGGGCTCCCTCCACGACCTGCAGCCCACTTTGGGAGGACTTGGTGCACTGTGGAAACACCCTGGCAGGAAGAAGGGCCTTTAATTTATTCTTCTTGGATGAAACATCTGCCTCAGCCTCCAGCAGACAGGCCCTGAGGCCTGGACAGGAACTGGCAGACTGTCTCACTTCTCTCGGACCGGAATAGGCTGAACTCTGAAAATGGGTGCCCACCCCGCCGGCCTCCAGGCCCACTTCTGTAGTCTGTTAGAATTACATAGAGCAGGTCCCTGGGCCATGCCGGACACTGTGGCCCTGTGTACGTTTATTTATATTTATTGGAGCCCATCTGCACCACCTCTTTGAACCCAGCCCACAGCCCCATGGCATGAGACTCCCAGATCCCTCCCTAAATCCCAGTGATCCTACTGCCTCAATTATCTGTGAGTCACGCCTCCAACTGGCTCCGATTTTCTTTGCAGCCTTGGGCTGCTTTTTGGAACAAGCAAGCTCTTTTGATACTGTGAAACATCCTATTTTTAAAAATTAGAGACCAGATATTTTTTCTAACTGTTCAGTCATGATTCAAATCTCTCCCCATATGCACCTAAGCGTGGAGGTGCCATAGTTTCGGGTTCCAGGGGCTTTCTAAGGACAAGCTGGGATGGGAATGGGAGGAATAGCAGAGTGGGGGGCTTTTTGTACTGGAATTTAAGACATCTCAATGGAAAGAAAGCAAACCGAACCGTGTAAAGCTTGACCCATGTAGCGAGTTGGGGCTGAAGAAGCTGCAATGCAGAGTATTTATTGGCACCTGTTGCCTACTTCATTGCCCTGTGACCATTTTCATGTTTTTCCCCCCTCTTGTTGCCAATTCTTGACTTTGCAAATGAAGGTTCCACAGACAGTTGGATTAGAGGGGAGCCAGGCGAGTGTCTGGAGAAAGGAGAAGGTAAATAGGCATCTTCTAGTTATTTGAGACCGAGAAACTCAGTAGCGGCTCAGCACTTTCTCTCTTGACTATCTGGATATTTGGCTCCTGTGTCTGGGAGTTCCCGAACCCTCGAGCCAGAATTTTCCGATTAATCAACAGGTTAATCAACAGGCCAGCCACCTGAGAGGTTCAGTGTTAAGCCCTGTCTTGAATGACCATCTTTAACTTCTTTCTAGTTCTAAGCTTTCCGCGGAGTATCATCTTTAGATACAGCCCAGGGCTACCCGTCTGCCCAGCACTGCTCAGCTGCTTTGTGTGACGTGACCTCCGATAAGTTAATGTGTTTGGGTTGTTAATGGAGACCCCGTGTTCGGCTGATGCCAAGACTATGTAAGCGTAGTGTTGAATTATTGTCTTCTGTCAATAAAGGCTGAATGTCAGCTCTTGTGGCTTCAAGTGAGGTATGAAGGAGGGGAAAGGACAACAGTGCCGCTCACCCCTCCCATGTCAGACTCCATTTACAGATGGAGAAACTGAGGCCCAGAGAGGCTACACCACAGCCACATCGAGTCCAGGTCTTCTGATGCCAGGTTCCCATCACACCAGAAACTGGGCAGAGTTTGTCATCGATCAAATTAGCAGGGTTGCTGTTCACTGTCCCTCAGTGCCAGGCTCTTGACAGGCATGATCTCAGGTAGGGAATGTGAACCCCATTTACTGCTCAGAGAGTGGAGGCTCAGAGAGGTTGGGAAGGACTCAAGGTCACCTGAAGAGGCAGGACTGAATCCATTGTGCTAGACTCCAGAGCCGGAGTTCAGCGGTGCCTCTCGGAGCTCCCTCTTTGGTGTATACCTGGGGTCAAAGAAGGCAACAGGTGGAAGGAGTTGTATCCTTTATCAGGCCCTGTGCTAGTCACTGCTGTGAATTCGCTCATTCAATCCTCATTATAACCCTAACAGGCATATCTTATTCATAGACCCATTCAGCAGATGAAGAAACCAAGCCCTGGAGGAATTAAGCAGGTGACTTGCCACCCCAGATAACCGCAAAAGCAGGTATTCATGAGGAGTCTAACTCTTAAGCCTCCCCAGGAAGTGGCTTGCAGCCTCACTGGGGAGGCCGGACTCACATACATGCAACAATTAGCAAGTAAGGAAGAGAAGGGGATGATGGGACTACAGATAGTTACTGGGAAGCGCTGAATGGGGTCTCAGTGGCGACCAGATGGGTGGCAGGGGGAGGGTGCCTGCAGCAGCCCTGGGCTTCCTTTCTCTCCCTAGCATCCCTCCTCAGCTTGGCTTCAGGGTGGCCCTGTGACCCGGGCCTGGCCAAAGAGGACATCACAGCTCCCTGCCACCCCCAGTGATTGGTTGGGGTTGGGGTCAAGTAACCCAGGCTATGTTGGTCACAGCTGGTGAGCATTACTCCATGGGACATGGATGCCCTCCTGGGGTGCTCAACTGGGAAGATGAAGCCTGAGCAATAGGGTCAACATGTGGAGAGGGCTGGAGAGCCCTAACTTGAATGACACCCATTCCTTACACAGGCAAGTGGGGCCAGAGTCAAGGCAAAAAAGCCAAGGTCACAGTTTTTTGTTGTCACAAGCTCTAGGTGAGAGTCCTGTTCACAGCCAGAGGCACACCTGCACAGGGGCCACACTGGTGCCAGGAGAAAGCATAAAGGAGAGACGGGAGGAATGAGTCTTCACGAAGATTCTCGGGAAGACAAACACAAATCACCACCATTTCACCATTTCAGCACCGGCCGTGGGCTCACTGAATTAAACACTCATCAGGCAGCATCTCCCTGAAACAGCACGACAACCTGCATGCGGTCAGGGGGATGGTCTCAAGTCCCTGATGAGAAAACAGGCTCAGGGACGGTGGTTGTGCAGTTCTCCCCTTCAACGAATCACACACATTCTAACAAAAATAATAACACTGGCTCTCATGCACAGGGGCTCACTCCATGCTACACACACCGTGACAGCGCTTATCCCATTTATTCCTCCTACTTCCCATGGAGTAAAGCTGTTATTATCCCTTGTGGTAGTCAGAAATAATGGCCCCCAGTGGTGGCCATGACCTAATCCCCAGAGCCTGTGACTATGTTAGATAAGGGGACATGGATGTTGCAGATGGAATTAAGTTTGCTGATCAGCTGATCTACGATAGGGAGAGTATCCTGGATTACCCAGGTGAGCCCAGGGTAACCACGGGATCCTTAGAAGAGGGAGGCAGGAGGGTCGGTGTCAGCTCCGAAGATGGAATGAGGCCTCTCTCGAAGTTGGATAAAGCAAAAAACAAACAACAAAAACAAGATTCTCCCTTAAAACCTTTACAAAAACCACAGCCTGCCAGCCCTCTGATTTTAGCCTGAGACCCATTTCAGACATCTGACCTCCGGAACTGTAGAATAAATCTGTATTGTTTTTAAGTCACAAAATTTGTGGTAATTGCGACAGCAGCCATAGCAAATAAACGTATCCCCATCTTTATGGAAGAGGAAACTGAGTCTCAGGGAGGCCGAGCAGCTTACCTGTGATGAGTGAGGGGTAGAGACGGGATACCAGTGACACTCCGCTTCCCCAAGGTCTATGCGATCTCAGAGCGCTCGGCTGACACCATCTGCTTGCTGGTTTAAAGAGAAGCAAAACCTCTCTGAGATTACGCAGCTGGAATCTAACCCCAGGTCTGCAGATCTGTCAGCCGCGACACTGCCTGCTGGAGTGTTTGCTCCTGAGTGGAGGTTTAGGGAAAGGGATAAAAGATACGGTCAGCAGTAGGAGACGAGGGGGCGGAGCCGGGGTTCACCTCCTCCGGACGGTGCTGGTTGTGCCCAGGCTGTTCTTCCTGTGTATGGATGCCGGACCTCCATCCCAGTAGTCACCGTCCCCTGAGTCTGAGGGTAGCAGGATAAACACCAAACTGGTGGCTGAAATATGGGCAACTTCATGGGTAGAAGGAAGGGAGACGTGGCAGCCAGGGCCGGAGCAGCTGGGAAGCGGGAGGCAGAGGAATCGAGACTTGAAAGGCTCGATGGTGGGGTCTGTATATCCCTCCATGACATTTTTGAGGGATGAAAGTGACTTGAGTTAAAATTACTCCACCCATTAGAATGTTTGAGGGATGTAAGTAAAAAGGTTGAGTGACTTGAGTTAAAATTACTCCACCCATTAGAATGGCTACTATTAAAAACAAACATTAAACCAGATTGGTGAGGATGTGGAGAAACCAGAACCCCGTGCACTGTCTGTGTTGGTGGCAATGTAAACTAGTGTAGCTGCTATGGAAAACAGTGTGAATGTTCCTCAAAAAATTAAACGGAATTATCATATATCCGGCAATTCTACCTCTGGGTGTCTACCCAAAAGAAATGAAAAGAGCAACTTGTACAGCCACGTTCATAGCGGCATGATTCACAAGAGCCAAAAGGTGGAAGCAACTCAGGTGGTCATCCATGGATGGATGGCTAAACGAAATATGGTCTACCCACAAAAGAGCCTTGAAAAGGAAATTCTGACACCTGCTACAACATGGATGCGCCTTGATGACATTACACTAAGTGAAATGAGCAGTCATGAAAGGACGAATATTGTATGACTCCTTATACGAGATACCTAGAGTAGTCAAGTTTGTAGAGACAGAAAGTAGATGGTGGTTCCCAGGGGCTGGAAGTAAGGAGAAGTGAGGAGTTAATGCGTATGGAGTTTCAGTGTGAGTTGAAGAAGATGTTCTGGAGAGAGATGGTGGTGATGGTTGTACAACGATGTGAATATACTTGATGCCACTGAACTTCAAAGTGGTTAAAATGTAAATTGTTACGTATATCCTACCATAATTGAAAAATAAAAAATGTCTTTTAGCCTCTTGGCCTGTGTTTCTTGCACTCCATGCTGCTCAGAGATATACCTCATGGGTCAGGGTATCACAAGATAGAGAACATCACTGGGAGTGGCCTCTTACCTCACTTCCCAGAAGGGAGCCACCTCTTTGCCAGTAGACTGCTGTCCAAAATGTACCCTTGGCTCAGCAGCCAGAGGGATCTAGGGACTCCCAGGTGTACATTTCACTTTTCATATATATCCCAGAAAGGGGGAACACAGGGGCCGAGGTCTAACACCCTAGAAAGGTGATCAGGGAGGGCTGCCCAGAGGAAGCACCATTTGAGTTGGGTTTTGAGGGATGAATAGGTGTCAGCCAGGAAAAGACAATGGGGGAGAGTGTTTCCAGCAGTCTGTGCTCACTTAGAGGTGAGTGAGAGGTGAACTGACAGTTGGGTCCGGTTGGTGCACGAGACGCGGCGGCAGGAAGGTGAGGCTGGCATTGGCTTTGGGCCTCCTGGAATCAGGGGTGGGGGAAGAACTTTGTCCTGGGGGCACTCAGAGCAGGGAGGGGACATTTTGGGAAGATCTTCTGGCTGCTGAGCAGATGTGTTATGGAGCATAAACTACTGGCAGAGAGCCTTGGCGTGGCTCGGGGCGTCAGCCTGAGGGTGGGCTTGCCCATGCTACTTGGGTGGATACACAGAAGCCTGTCCTCTGCGTGGGGGTCGTTTATGGAGCCTTTCTGTGGTCTGCTTTGGTGATCCTAGTTTCCTTCTCTATTGCATTTCTCTCGCAGTGACTCTGAAAGGTGGATCTGTCTCTAAAGACACAGAACATTAAAATACAACAAACCTGGGGGGACTTGTGGACTTTTACACGATTTTGTCTAGTCTTGACCAACCTCGAGGTCCCCTTATGGTTAACCATTTGCAATTTCTACTTGCCGGGGACCCTGGATGTCAGCTTCCAGTAAATAATTCAACTTTTTTGTGTTTGGAAATTTTTCAGTGTCAGGAAAAGCTGACCTTGGACGAAAAGGCTAAGTGACTTTTGGAGCTGAGGAAGGTAATTAAGTGGAGAAGAACAAAGGAAAAGACAGAAGATGGGAAGGCTCTAGCAGTGTTGGGCGGTGGGGAGTTGGGGGGTGGGGAGCGGAGTGCCAAGTTAGGGAGCAGCTCACATTCATGATGTGGACAAGTCGGATGTGCAAGGCCATGGGGTTCATCTGGGTGGCTTAGGGAGCTCTGGAATCTGCCGATCCAGGGAGGGGGACTTTAGGGAAAGGAGGCAGGGCAGCTGCTCACCCCACCCCTGACATGAGGACTGGCACAAGAAGTGTGAGATTCTTGATGAGGGACCTGGATGACGATGTTGGCTGAATTAGCCAGGGAAGGAGGGAGGGAGGAGTGGAGCCTGGTTTGGGTGGCGTTCCCACATTTCAGAATAACCCTCACAAAGGGTCAGGATATATGGCAAGGCATAGCCAGATTAGATCTGGGTTAACTCGGGTGCTTGGCCCCACCTCTTGCCAGCTATGTGACCTTGGACAAGTCTGTTCATCTCTAAGCTGGGGTTTTCCTGTCTATAAAAATGAGGATAGAGTATAGCTCAGAGGCTTGTGAGGATTACGTGGGATGAGGCCAGGGCAATAGCCAGTAGCCATCACCCTGAGCATTCAGTTTGGACCTGAGTTGCTGACCAAGGCCTCTGTCCACACTCGGTAGTCCGATCCCTTGTCTTCTCCTTGGAGACTGGCCATGCTAAGTCCCCTAAGGGAGCAAAGTCCACTGTAACAGAGAAGGTACTTTCAGCTGATTGTCAAGGGTCTGAACTCAGACCGCACAGCCAGTCACTTGTGTCCATGTTTGCGATCAAGCCGAAAAGACTAAATACTCCACCTATGGCCTTTGGGATATGAACTCCCATCCGAGCTAAGTCCTCCTGAGCTGGGGGCTCACTGCAGATCTGAGCTGTGGCAGGATGGTGAGCTGCAAGGGACTCGCCCAGGGAGACGGCCTGCCCTTTCTGGTCTAGAGAATAAGTCAAAGCCAAAGTGATTCCTTTAAAAAATAATTTATTCCACACATCTCCTGGTAGGTTTTTCTGCCCACCGTTCCTGGGTAGCAGCTAGTCATCGACTGGTCTTTCCCTCTAGAACCAAGGGGGGCTTCCACACCCAGAAAACACTGTCCCCAAAGCAGCATGGATTTCCCTCCACTGGCCTCAGGATGGGACAACAGATAATTCATTCTTTCTCCCACCCCTCGCAGCCCCACACCACCTTCACTTGCCAGGGCTGTCAGTGGCTGACGGCCAGACTATTTCCTCAAGCATCCAGCTTGTGGGGGCTTCCCTAGGCAACCTTGTCGGCCTCATCACTGACCTCCAAATTGGCCGGGCGTAACGTTGGGTGTCCTCAGACAACTGCCCATCAACACAGTGGCGGGTGGCCAGCTCCTCCTATCACTGGCACCCAGGGACTGATGGGCAGGGCCGGGAGGATGGCAGGCCCTGATGCTGTGCAGCCTTTAGGGCTGGGTGCTGGTGGCAGTGTCGAAAAGGCCTCCCTGAGCAAACTGGTGTGGTACTTGTGGGCCAGTCCTTAGAAACCAATGGCTCTGCCCTCGAAGCCGGATCCGGCCATGGACATCAAGGCGACAGGTGAGGGAGTGACGGCGACTTGAAGGCGACCTCCAAGGGGTAGTGGCAGTCACAGCAGTGAAGCTCGTCAGTAGGCTAGGCTGTGGGTTTGGGGAGGGCTTGCCCTCCTTTTTTCTCTCTCAAGAGGCCAGGAGGGTGCCCAATCCTATAGTGGGGGAGAGGCTAGTCCTTATTGTCCTCAGAGGGGAAAGGGCAGGCAGAGGGCTATGAGTCTCGCGGAAGAGATCTCCCAATGCGCTGGAACTTAAGGCCAAATAATTTTGTCATTTTGCTTTCCCTCTCTCGAAAAGAGAATCTTCGCTGACGAGCGCTAAGCATGGCCTGCCAATGGGATATTCCTAGTGATTCACTAGGGGCCATCTGGAGGATAAAATACCATTTTATTACCCTTATAAAAAAATCATTCATATTCTTTCCTGGGTGACTTGATAGCCTCCAGATATTATCATTACAAAAACAGGTTTCTTTTCCTCGTCTTGTCTCTATATGTCTTTCCTTGGCCTCTTTATTCTGCTGAAACAGAAGATGCTTACCGCAAGAGCTGGTCTCAGAGTAAAAAAATAAATGATTCCATGATCTGATATAAAACGGGTTGAAAAAGACACCTGGGTCCTGCATGCCAGGCCAGGCACTGGGAAGGAAAAGGAAACGGGTGTTTGGGCTCAATTCAATTCAGCGATGCAGCAAAAATGTCTTAAGAGACGAAACAAACTTCCTGATGATGGAGAAAAGGCTCTTTCTGCTTGGAAGGGGGCTGTTTATTCCTGAGCTGTTTATTGAGACAGGAATGAGTTGGGAGCCAGTAGCCCTGCAGAAATGTCCAGGAATTTTTTTTTAAAAAGTAAACCCTCAAGGTCTTGGTGAGGGTTTGCGGTCAGCAGATCAGTGTGGTTTGTCTTGCCCATGGTCCTGCAAGTGGCCGGGTGAGCAGGGGTCAGGTGGAGGCCGGACTGTCCATGGTGGACAGGAGGTGAGCGACTTGGGCCCGCTCGGCCGGGCTGATGTGCTGGCTCATGTGCATCATGCAGTCCAGGGCTACCTCAGGGTTTTCCTGGACCAGGCTGCAGGAGATGGGAGAGAAAGGTTGGGGTCACTGCTCCCACATAGTTCAGTGGGCCTTAAGATGGCCCCAAGAATCCCTGTGCAGGGCCAGGTCACGGTCCTGGGTGGGCAACAACCTGCAACTCCTGAATCTCTTCCTGCTGTGGTCGCCATGGGGATGACAGTTCCATGGGGCAGGAGAGAATATGACCCGAGGAACAACAATGGACCCTATTGGTCACTAGCTATGTGACCTAAAACATGACATTTCCCCTAAACTTCAGCTTCATGCCTCAAAGGAGTCCCACATGATCTACTGCCTTCTTCCCAGGGGACCCCATGGGAGAAGGAGGAGCAAATCCTCCAGAAAGGCTGATACGAAATGGAGCCAGCAGCCTAAGGCCTATGAGTTCAGAATATGGGTTCTCTAAGCAAACATGTTCTAGCTGTGACCTCGGACAAACCACCCTACATATTCCAACAAGGATCATGAATTGAAATCACTGCAAACCCTCCACATAGCATCCCCAAGGTTCTGTGCTGGGTCAGTGGATATGGGGAAGTTTTGGCCTCTTTCTGGGGGGCCGGGCCCAACACTGGGCTGTAGACCCCAGCCAGAGGCCTGAGACCCTGCAGTGCAGTGGATTTGAGTGGCCGCTCTGAGGTCAGGCAGCTGGAGGTGAATCTTGGGTTGGGCACTTGCTGCTAGGTCCGAGGGACAGGGTGGGGCGGCCACTCACCCTCGGATGGTCTTAAGGGCAGAGTCTCGCTTCAGGTACTTGATGTTTTCTCGGATGGTGGAGTGCAGGCCATCCTCCACCTGCCAGTGCTGCTCCAGCCACTGCACCACCATCTGATTGTTGTCCCACAGGTAGGCCTAGGGAGGAGGCAGAGGCACTTCAGAGAGGAACCCTGCTACTAGGCATGACACCCACCCGCTCTCCTGCCCTATCTCCGGCCCAGGCCCACCTTGACTCAGAGAGGAACCCTGCTACTAGGCAGGCCCACCCTCGGGCCCCCATGACACCCACCCACTCTCCTGCCCTATCTCCGGCCCAGGCCCACCTTGACGGCCCCCTCTGTCTCCATGAACCAGCGGCGCAGCATGGACTGGATGTGCACATGGCTCAGCTCGCTGCTGATCTGCAGGATCTCCTGCTTGACCTGATCCTCCAGCAGGAGGCGGCGCAGGCGCCAGTACAGGAAGGATCTTGAAGTCTTCCATTCCAGAATGTCCTGCGGACAAGCCCCAGGCCTGAGTCTCCGGAAAGGGGGCAGGGGGTGGGGGGATGGAGAGGCAGTAGGCTGCCTGGGGCTGTGCCCTGTGCCGGGTGCAGCTCTGTGATCATTCCCAGCGTTGGGAGGTAAAGGTACTTTCTAGGGAAGTGGCAGAGCCAGTACTTCTCCAGGACTCTTGACTGGCTTACCAGAGAAACGGAGGGCTCAGGCTGGCTGAGAAGGAGCATGAGACACAAGGATAGTAGATGACTATAAAATGTCCTCTGGGGAGGGTGCTAATGCAAGGCAGAAACAATGGCAATCTGGTCCAGCGGTTAGAGACAGACGCACACAGGTCAGACTGATGGTTCCCAAATCTTGCAGCCTACTAGAATCTCTTGGGGATTTGAAAAAATATATACTGATGCCTGGCTCCCATCTTAGATATTCTGATTTCATTGGTCTGGAGAGCCACTTGGGCACTGGGATATTTTAAAGCACCCCAGGCGATTCTAATATGCAGCGTTTGAACCCAAATCTCTTCCATTTGTTGGAAACCGGGTGACCTTAGTATGGGCCATTCGCACGCAGCCACGAAGCTGCCGGCTCTTACAGAGATGACGCCTTTCTCCAGCATCCTGCCAGGCGTATCGTGGAGGTCGGCGAACTGTACCGCCACCTGGTGGTATATGGGAAGTAGCAGGTCCTCCCGGGCCTTCAGCTGGCTCTCCAGGTCCTTGCGGTCCTTGTCGGAGAGCTCGGACATTCCTGTGAGCAAAGGCACAATCCCGAGTTTGCAGAACAGGCCTTGCCCCAAGAGAACTCTGAACATTAACTCCGATAGCACTCCCAAACCAAGCTGCTCGTGCAGTCTCAGAAATACATGCACGTGAGACGGCATTCAACATGCAACTTTAAATCTGCCCCCTTTTATCAGACCCACTGTGCTTGCTTGTAGGATACCATCAGTTACTATTTCTAATACCCATTATAAAATATAATAAAGGAATATTATAAGCAATTATAAGCAATTCTATGACAATTTAACAACTTTGATGAAATAGGCAAATTCCTTGAAATAGAAACTACCAAAGCTCACCCAAGAGGAAACAGATAACCCAGTTAGTCCTGTATGTAAAGAAGATGAATTCAAAGATTTAAAGATATCATGTTAGTACAAACTCAGGAAATAGGAGGGAACATTTCTCAACTCATTCTATAATGTCAGCATCACTATGATGCCAAATCAAAGAAATTATACACACATACACAGAGTAATAAATCTTGCAAACAGCACAGTTATAAAGACACTGCCACCTAATATGTACTTTTAAAGAGAAATAGATCTAAGGCTACAAGTGAAACAAAGCTATCACTCAAACAAAATGGTTAAAATACTTCATGTCTAATTAGAAATTCTAAAGAGACAATTTGCTACCGCAATTCTGATGTTTCTTCATTGGCCCAAAATACTGCAATGGTTATATTTTATGTGTGATGAGAAAAAAACTTACTAAGGCATTGTGTATGTCTTTTAATGTTAAAGGGGTTGATTTGCCATGTGTGCGCATTTAAAATATCTCGATTTTTGTAGCTGCATTTTGGTATATCTTTACTTTAAATTTAAATACTAGAAACCTCAAACAGTGGAGCGGTCTGGGCCTCTCGATCTGAGGGGTGATGCATTTTGGACCCTCTCACCTAGCTGTTCCACAAGCTTCTTGTAAGTCGGGTCGATCCTTCTCATGGCCTTTAACAGGTCTTTCTTTCGGAACTTAATCTCCACTGTTCCCTCTGGCTCCAGAACACTCCCCCTGAAAAAAGAAGAGGCGGGGTGGGGGGTATATGAGGAGTCCACCAGGAAGTGACAGACAGCCAGAAGACACGGGGGTGGTGGTAGAGAACAAGGAAATTGGTGTCAGTTCTCGGCTAGTTCACGGACTGTATGACCTTGGGCAGGTCATTTCCCCTCTCTGGTCATCTGTTTCTATATCCACACAATGAGGGACTGAACCACTTTTTAAAATAAAGTTTTCAAAACTCGAGAAGGCCCCTGGAGCTTCAAGGGTGTGTGACCGCCTCCAGAACAGCACAGCCTCCTGCTCTGCAGCCACAGCCCTTTCTGACCGTCTGGACTTCTGCTCGCCTAGCACCAGGGTGCTGTTTCTGCTCTCCTTAATGCTCACAAAGGCACAATGAGGAGTCCAACATGGTCCCGTTTCCAACCCCCTCACACACCCCGCTGTCCCCACTGTCTTCTGATAGCTTGGAAAAACTGAGGAATACTTTATATAGCTCTGAGCTTCCTGGTGGCCAGAATAAAAAGTTAATTATGACCCCATTCGAGGCTGCTCATGTCCTGAGTCTTCCTGAAGTGCTGACTTCAGCAACCCCCACGAGAGCCTAGGTGCACTGAAGACAGGGCAGGCTTGGCTCATTTGCCTAACATAATGCCTGGTATACAGTAGGTACTCAATAAATTTTCACTGAATTAATGACTGAATAAAGAAGTAGACATAGGAATAGAGTGTCTATATTTTGGAGAGAATTACTCTTGAGGCCTTTATATCCTACACAGCACGGAGTCTTCACTTTGAAAGTGCTCAAACACTATTTTGCAAGTATTATTGTTATCCTTTCTGTAGAAGTTTCTGGAATGAATTCCACCTACAAAAAAAAGTACCAAGAAGGTTTCTCTCCCCAAAGAATAGATATCCTCTCAAGGGAGTATTCATCCAGTCATTTGTTTGGCCAGTATTTCCCAACCACCCTCTAGGAGTCAGGCACTATGCTAGGTCTTGGGTTATATAAACCAGATAAAATACAGCCCCTATAGAAACTCATAGTTTTGGGAAAGACTCAAGAGTGTAATGTGAACTAGATGACTGGTCACATTTCCCTTTTCATCTTGGCTGCCAGGAAGCTCAGCTGCTTTTGGTCTTCCCTTATTTGATTGCAAACTTCCTTGGGAAGCAAGTGAGTATAAGTTATGAAAGTAAAAGACAATTCTTCTACCACCTCCATTTTTCAGCCACTAGCTCTACTGAGAAAATCCAATTGGACATTGGATGCGAGTTTCAGATTGGTAAAACTGGAAGCTCCCTGTCCTTCAGAAACTCAGAACATCCCCGTGACCCACAACCAGGGGCTCAAAGGTGATGGGGCCTGAGGAATGGCAGTGAGAATAAGAAAAGGCTAAGCTGAGTTGAGGGCAACACACCCACCTGCTTTCTTTGTCCGCATACATTTCTATGCACAGGGGGTTGATGGTGGAGTCTAGGACCGCCCAGGAGCCTCCTCTGAGCTCAGCATAGGGTGGGATGTAGATGAGGATTGGCTGTTTGTATTGCCTGAGGCCATCCACGATGTAGGCTCCAAACTTCAGCACCTGGTCGTACATGTCTGAAAAGCAAAGCAACCGTCTGGTGAGGCGACTTCAGGCCCCAATACTGTCCACACGCAAAGCCCGCAGTCTTTGCTGTCCTGGGAGAGCATGTTCAGTGGGGAGGCTTCATAGCACCACCATAGGAAGAACACTGGGCTGAGATTCAGGAGCCAGCCCTGGCACTGATGGCTTTACCATCTGTTTTACCAAGAGGCAGCTAAGGGTCTATGTGACTTTGGACTGTTAAAGAGTGAAAAATTTTCAAGTGAACCAACTAGCTAAGTCAGCTACAGGGAAGAAATATCTTTAGATACCAGAAGTTGTCCTACTTGCTTGGGTGTGGTTTAGGAGGTGTATTGTATAAAATATGAAGATGGCCAATGTCTGCTTCTGTAACCCACTTACTTGTTAACCAGGGTGTGGTACTAGGTGATGTATTGTGCTAATGGCCAACTTCTGCTTCTGTAATCTGCTTGCTTGTTCTAGGTTTTATAACTGCCTCACTCCTCAAACCCCGGGGCTGATCTCCTCTAGCCCTGCGTGGTAGAGAGTCAGTCGCCAGCCGGCTAATAAAGGCTCATAATTAATCTCAATTGGCTCCGTGGGTCTTAGAATCATTCGCGCCATAACAGACAAGTTACTCTCCCTTCCTGGGCCTTAGTGTCCCCATCTGTAAAGGGAGGCATAGAGAGTAACCAATCTCGAAGATTCCTTCCATCTCTGACCTGCCCACTGTCCTGTCCCACTGTTTCTAGCACAGAATCACGGAGTCCCCTCCCTCCTGTCCACAGAGAGCAGGCCCTTATTTTCTACTAAGTGCCAAACAGCTGACATTGTAATAATAATGTAATAATAAAATCAAGCATAATCACACCAAGAGCTAACTGGCTCATCAAATCCTTTCTTTGGCCCTGTGAAGTTGGCCTTATTCTGAAACTGAGCTCAGAGAGGTCACCCAGCTAGCTAGCAAGGAATCACAGCTAGTCCGCCCACCTCTCAGGCCAGCTCTTTCCTCAACATTCCACTGAGAGCCACTGGATCTCAAAACATGCTTGAGGGCTTAAAAAGCACTCACACAACTGTCAGGTCACTGAGGCTCACAGCAGCCCCCAGAGGAAGGCAGGGCACACGCACCTTCTCCTCATTTTACCCTAAGCAGGAAGGCGACCGGTCGCCTAGGGCATTCAGCAGGTTCTGAGGCCGCCCCTCCCTGCCCTGTCACTCAGGGTATGACCTCCAACAAGTTACACTGGGAACCCTCAGTTCATCTGTAAAATGGGCTGACATTATCTGAACTGCTTCTGTCCTCAGGGTTGAGTTGGGTGATGGCTAAGATGACCGTGGGACCACACACAGAAAAACAGCAACACCACCCGGACGGGGCTGTCCTGGATGCTGACCTCGTGGCTTTAGAGCACCCACGGCGGAGGCCGCCTTACCTTTCATACCACCAGAGAAACCTCTCCAGTTAGCGAAGATCATCAGGGGCAACTTCTCCCGGTTGAAATCCTTGATGACCTGGGCCGTTTTGTAGGCTGAGTCCGGGAACCACACCTGGCCTGCCTGCTGGATTATCTGGAACATAGAGCCAGCTGGATGAGACTTCTGTATGCAAGGGTGACCTCAGGACGTGGGATAGGCGGGCAACCTGACTGGCATTGGCATCACACCAGAGCCAGGGCTCACAGGGAAGGCCCAAAGCTGGTGTCTAAGGATCCCACTGGGCCCTCAGACTGCAGCGCAGAAGGGTCCTGTTGCCCCATTTATAGACTCAGAGGGGCACCAAACTAGTCAAGGCCAAGCTGAGTCGGGTCCTAGGACCCATCCTTTGGCTTCTGAGCTCCTTCCAGGATACGGTGTGGCCCAACCTAGAAAAACCAGCAGGGATTTTTGGAAGCAAGAGGCAGGAGGGATTCTTAGGGACCTTCTGTCATCCTCTGCAGAAGAAGGAAGATGGTATGAAACACTGCAGCCTGCAGAGAGTGTGCCAGAGAAATGGCACCGAGTCCTGATTCTGGGCTGACTCCTCTGAGCTGGAAAGGCAGATATGCAACCACCAGGATCCACTCCTGTCGCTGAGCCAGTTGAAATAGCAGCCCCAGCTCCCCAGCCCCCTCACCTTGGCCTCAGAATCCAGGTTGGCAGGGTCCGCGGGCACCGCCACCTCCACCGTCCGTGTCTCCACAGAAATTACTCCAACAGGGATCCCCCCAAGCCTGCAAGGTAGAGCACAGGTGAGCCAGGTGCCGGGCAGCACCTCCAGGTGGATTTAAAAGCAGATGGGTCCACCCAGGCCCCGCTGACATTCTATGGGTATTCTGGGAGTAGGCACTAACGACTGGGATGAGGGCACGCAGAGGCCTGCACTGTTGTCATTCTGTCAGGGTATTTTATTTTATATTATTATTATCATTTTTTAAGCCTACAGCATCTGGTATTCCTAGGTGGTCTTCCATCCAAGTACTAACCAGACCCGACCCTGCTTAGCTTCTGAGATCAAATAAGATCCGGCATGTACAGGGTGGCATAGCCGTAGACCGGCAGGGTATTTTATTAGAAGGCAAAGCAGGAGCCCAAAGCAATAAGCTACACGAGTTGGCAGGCTGGAAAGGTCCTGTTGGTCCCCTTATTGGGGCCACAGCCATCATGGGTCAGGCCAGTGCAGGGTCTGAAGCAGCACTGTTCATTATAACTTTCTGTGATGATGACCATGTTCTCTATCTGCTCTGTCCAGTGCAAAAGTCACAAGCTTCACGTGGCTACAGAGCACTTGAAATATGATGAGTACAACTGAGGAATTGATGTCAACATCTTTCATTTTAATTCATTTAAATTTGGATTGTCACATGTGGCCGGCAGCTACTCTATTGGAAGGCGCAGGTCTAGACACCAAGTTGCATCTGGAAAGGAATGAGTGATGCTGAGCCTGAAGGAGCTTCAGCTCAGGCGATACCATGACATCTGTAACTGTCACCGATGGCGGCTGGCCACTGCCATGCCGCGTGCATCACTGGATTACTCTCATTTACTCATCCAACAACCCTACGAGGCAGGTGCGGGGGAGAGCAGTCTTCAAATGAAGGAAGGGCTTCCATGTGGAAGGAGCAGATTTAATGTCAGATTAAAAAAAAATTTTTTTTTTAATGAAATCCTTATGGAGAAGTAACTAGTGCCAATACTATAGGCTTAGTGTTATAATGTTTATTGCCCGGGAGGTAGATGGAGGTAGATAGTAATAAAGTAATAATAATCATGATAGTAATAGCAGCCACTACCACTTATGGAACATGTATGGTATTTTAAGTGATTAACATGTATTACTCCTAATTATCACCACAATCCTATGGGGGTAGACTCATCATCCCCGTTTTATAGATGAGGATGTGAAGGCTCAGAGAAGGCAAGTGACAGAGCAAGGGCTTGACCTTGAGTCTGACTCCAGAGCCTAGACTTGTAGCAACTACTTGGTGCCAGGAATCTGAGTGATACATTATGAGGATGCCCCTTTGGGCTCCATAAAAGGAGGAAAGTTTGGGCCACCAGAGGTGCACCGAAAGATGGTGGCTGCACTGCTGGGGAAGGCACTTAAGCAGTTAAGCCTTCCACCATCTACGGTATACAACAGGGTTCCTGCCCGTGGCCCTCCAGAAATGAAATTCACAGTCTTGAGTGTCTATGTAGTTTTCTGATGAGAGCACCCAGGGCTGCCTTCTGATTCTCAAAGGGGCCCAAGTCCCCCGTGGCTAGAGAGCCCTGTCCCAGGGGCAGACAGTGGGAACAAGGGTCCCAGCCCCCAGCAAGAAGTTGGCTGAGACGCCTTCTAAGGCCACAGACAAATTTAGACTGCATGAAGAAGTTCATCATCCAGAAAACCATCCTCCAAGTCAGTCTTTCCTTCAGAAAATCCTGGGGCCAGGAAGAAAGTGTCCGAGTGTCCAGTGAGGCTGGGTGTGTGCAACCTGACCCGCCCTCAAGGTTACCTTGCTCGTCCCGTCACCACAGTCTGGGCCCAGGGTGCCAGGATTTCTCTGAAACTGCCGTGGTCGAAAAATCCACTCTGCCAGGATCCCTTTAGAGCTGTAGGCAGAAGGCAGAAGCCCGGGCTGAGGGGCAGGGTGGATGAAGGCCCCCAGAGTCCACTTGGTGCTAAGGATAGAAAGGTCTTCGCCTGACAGCCCAGATACCTTTTTTTCCTGGAAAACCAGGAAGATCCCAATCCCCTGCCAAACCAACCAACCAACAAACAAAAAAACCCGGGGCTGCAAAAAATACACCAAGTCAGGAATTCAGTTCATATAGAATATCCAACCACATCAATTCCCGTCAATGCCAAAAACATGGAGATCCTAATCACAGAGTGACGGACCCTTTCAGAGGGTGGGGATTCAGGAATGGACCGCCTGTCCTGAAAAACTCATCCGTGACCTGCTGCTGGCTGCAAGTTAATAACCATTTAACGTTCCGTTTAACAGGGAAGAAAATCTTCAATTTTCCAGAGGGGGGCAGAGATGGAGGGAGAAGGGGAGAGAGAGAGAGAAGATGTAATCATGTCAGCTGCAGCTACCCCTAGAGAAGAAATGTGACTTAAACCCACACCGTGGTGTACCTGACCGCAGTTTGTACAAGAGCAGCCAGGCAGCAGGGGGGAGTCTCAGGTTGCAGGTGTCTGAGGCTGGGCACCTGGAACAAAGGTGCCCAACTTCAATGTCAGCCTGAGGACTCGCCTGACGAGATGGTGAAACTGCCAGTAAGAAGTCAGACATTTTTTAATCAAGCCAGCTTCTTCCATTCTCACAAGTGTGAAAGGCCAAAAGAAATGAGAGGAGGGAGCAAGCCAAGGGACTTTTCCCGGCAGAGTCCGGCACACTCCCAACGGGCACCTCTCCTGCACCATGCATCGGGACGAGCAGACTGATTTCTAAAGGTGGCACAGCATGTGAAATTCTAGACTCGGGATGATGGTAACGGGGTAGCTCAGCTTTCCTGTTCTGTTTTGGTTGCTCGGAATGTAATCATATACCTCCAGGGAATAAACCTACCCCTTCTGGAGAGAGAATGTGTGTGTGCAAGTACGTGTGTTAACACGTGTGTGCATGTGTCCACATACATGTGTGTGGAAAAGATGCTAACTTGCCTGTCCTGGGGAAACTCACAGAGAGCACCCCTGAGAAGCCTCAACCAAATAGAGAAAGAGGGAGGGAGGGAGGGAGGGAAGGAGAGAGAGGAGCAATCTTTGAAACTGATGTGTCAGCCCTGGATTTTTCACTTATGTAACCACAGGGCAGTTTGGGGAAGGAAGGCACATTCTCCACTGCACTTTACCTCTATCCATCAGCTCCAAAAACCAGAGGCCGTTTCAATCACTTGGTCAATAGCTCAGGAAAAGCACAGAGTAAAAGCTCAACTCCTCTGCTCTCTCTGCATTTCACCTCAGGTGCACCCCTGGGATACCTGACCAAACATCAATGCTTCTACGTCACCCCAGGCCCAGAAAAGGAACCTGAGGCCCCGGTTTCAGGCAAACGCTTGAGGACTTACTTGGGTGAGGCCTTCCTGCAAGCATCCACCGGGGGTCGTAGGAAGCTCTGGATGGCAGGAATTCGATTTCTCTGTCAATGGGGTCAGTGGGTGTGATGATAGGGACCGGACTGTGATTATCCTAGGAAAGAAAGCCAGGTCTCCAACTCAGTCTCCCTTGCTTGTCAACAATGCCTGGGATTAAGCCCGGCTGTGCAGCAGAAGCCCAACCCTAACTACCTAAATCACCGCAATTCTGAGCAGCATTTGGCGAGGACCTACCAAGTGCTGGGCTCCAAATATCACTGCACTTAATCATCAGGATAACACCTTGGGGTAGGGGATACTGTTAATCCCATTTCACAGATGAAGAAACTGAGACTCAGAAAGATTAAGAGACTGTCCCAAAGTCACACTGCTACTGAGGAGAAAGCCAGAAATCAAATCCAGCCAACCACAAAACTTGAGGATTCTCTATTGTCCAATGCTACCTCTTTTGACAAGAGGCGATGCCATCCCTTCCTAAAGGACCAACGGATAGCATCCCTATGTTAATTTTTTTTTTAAGCGAAAAATAGCTTGTACGGGGCTGGTGTCAGAGAGGCAAGGGAGGAGTAAAGAAAACTTCACCTGGCTACATCGGCAGCGCTCCTTGCTCCCCACGTTCCCACACCACCCCGCAAGTGAACCTGGTAAGAATCTTCCCAGCTCTAAGCTGCAGGGGGCAGGGGTGAGGATACTGCACCTTTGGCATATAGGACAGCCACTCCAGGATGGTATAAACGCCCTCGAAGTCGTCCGGCACAGTGACGTGGGAGATGCCATTGTAATACATGATCTGCACGCCACCCAGCTGGTTGTTGGATGTGTAAACATCTCTGCCTAGGACCTGCTTTGACACGGCATGGTTAGTAAGTGCTGTCTGGCTGGGTGCCCTTGCATCTGTCTGGAAGTCATCTCCCTTAGTGGTCTTCAACCCTGGTTGCATGTTAGAATCACCTGGGAGCTTTCAAAAATCTGGATGCCCATGCTGCACCCAGACTCATGATATACGAGAATCTTTGGTAGGTTTTTTAACTTCCAGAAAATTCCAACATGCAGCCCAATTTAGAGAATCAGTGATCCAGCTGATTACTTTGGTCATCTCAAAAGCAAAACTCTACCTAGTGTTTCTGAGCCAGCAGGTCTGGGGCGGGGCCTGAGAATCTGCATTTCTAACGAGTTCCCAGGGGATGCTGATGCTGCCAGTTCAGGGGCTGGACTTTGAGACCCTCAGTGGGATTTTAGCCAACATTATATTATTATAGAGGCCTTATAGCAATGTGGAAAATGTTTCATAAAATGAAAAAAGTAGAATACCAAACTACATATTTACTATCAGTCATGTAAAGCAGGGGTCCTCAATCCCCAGGCCACGGACCAGTACCGGTCTGTGGCCTGTTAGGAATCTAGCCACCCAGTAGGAGGTGAGCAACAGGCGAGCCAGTGAAGCTTCACTCCGTGGCCTGTTAGGAACCTAGCCACCCAGCAGGAGGTGAGCAACAGGCGAGCCAGTGAAGCTTCACCTGTATTTGCAGCCACTCCCCAGAGCTAACATCGCTGCCTCAGCCCCATCTCAGATCATCGGGCATTAGATTCTCATAGGAGCACCGGTCCCTGGTGCCAAAAATGTCGGGGCCATTGACAGATGATGATGAGAGGGAAATACACCAAAATTATAGTAGGACCACAATTACTTTTTTTGGTAATTTTCCAATTTCATGCAATCTGTAATGCTATCTTAATATTTTCTTTTCATTTAATAATGTTTTAAAATATAAAAATTAAAAACATTTAAATATAGCGTTCCACCAGAAGAGCCTAATACTTTTGGGGGGAGAGATTCATAAGAGGCCCAGAAAATTGCGAATTGGAAACACAGCCCTTATGTCAGTAGGAATGAAACTGGCTTTCTACTGAGAAAAATCCCCTCAGGGAACAGTGGGAATGTTACAAGGACCCCAGGCCTCTTCCCCGTCACCTTGTTGAGAGCACTGGCTCCTGTCAAGATGATGTGGGAGTTTTCCACTTGGATCACTCGCTGGCCCAGCCTCACCAAGTAGGCCCCGATCCCAAGGGCTCGGCAGGTCACCTGTGGAGACAGGATCCCTTCTGAATTCCCAAGGGTGGCATGCCCCGCCCCGGCACAGCAAGGACAGGGGGATTGCCCAGGAACCCACTGGACGCAGATGGAAGCTACGACATTGCCACTGGCAACTTGACTTGGGGCCACACAACAGAGGCGAAGCCTGCCCTTCAGGCTCCCGCCTAATGTTTGCTTCCTGGCGATAAAGAACATGGTTAACCAAGAAGAGTGGTGAATCAAGCAGACATGGAATGTTCTGGTTCTTCTGGGCTGGGTCATTCACGAGCCATCGCAGCCTCTTACACACCCAAAAGGATGGCTAGGAGTGTGTGTGAAATTGGTGAAATGCGAGTAAGCTCTGCACTAAGAGTATTGTGCCAACATCAATGTCCTAGTTTTGACAATGTACTATGGTTATGGAAGACACTGTCATGGGGGAAGCTGGGTGAGGGATACACGGGAGCTCTTTATAGTAATCTTATAACTTTTGCTGAGTCCAAAACTATTTCGAAATAAAAAAAACAAACACACACACAGTTGACCCTTGAACAACACAGGAGTTAGGGGCACTGACACCCCAACCCCTGCAGTCAAAAATCCACATATAACTTCTGACCCCACCCCACCTCCGACAAACTTAACTATTAATAGCCTACTGTTGACCTGAAGCCTTACTGATAACATAAACAGTTGATTTTTACATGTTTTATATATATATTATATGCTCTCTTCTTAAAATAGAGTAAGCTAGTCTACGGCCACACCACCCTGAACGTGTCCGATCTCGTCCGATCTCGGAAGCTAAGCAGGGTCGGGCCTGGTCAGTACTCGGATGGGAGACCACAGAGGAAGACCAGGTAGTTAAAAAAAAAAATAGAGTAGGCTAGAGAAAATAAAATGTTATTTAAAAAATCATAAGGAAAAGAGAACACATTTACAGTGTTTATTGAAAAAAAAAATCCACATATAAGTGGATTCAGTTAAACCCATGTTGTCCAAGGGTCAACTGTGTATATATATATATATATATGAGAGAGAGAGATATATACATATGTATATATATGAGATATATCTTTTGGACTATGTAAACATATATATCTTTTTATACAATACAGATATTTCAAAATGAAAAAAATATTTTTAAATATGTAAAAAAATATATATTTTTACATACATATTATATTTTTTTATTTTGAAATATATACAAAATAAATACATATAGTATCTGGAAAACAAGCCTAAGGAAGCCACTCATGGCTAGCATTTTCACCCTGGAAACTGAAGATCCAACACTGAATGTAAAAATAAGGTCCTGAATAACAGTTTACCATTAAAGATTACTGCTACTGCTACTATGAAAAAGAGAAAATATTTTTGAAAAGGCCCAGAGAGGAGATACTCATTCAGTACCACTTAAAATTGGACAAAGTTCTTCTGAATACTCAATATCTTCTAAAGAAGAGGAGACTGGACCCTGATTCAAACAAACCAACTATTAAAAGGCATTTCTGAGATAACTTAAAACTGAACCCAACCTGGGTTCTGGTCATATTAAAGAACTGGTTGTTGGTGTTGTTGGATGTAATAATAGTATTGCAGTTCTGTAAATTGTGGGGGGAAAGTCCTTATCTCGTAAAGATCCACACTGTGGTATTTACAGGTGGAAAGATATGATAGGGGGTTTGCTTTAAAATATTCCAAATTGGGAGACAGAGGGGTTGAGGACATAGTTGGAGCTGCATGATGAACACATGGGGCCCACAAAGTCTCTATAAGAAATAGTTGAGACATAAAAGAAAATAAAGAGAAAACTCACCAAGCTAATGGTGATAATCTCTTCATAAGCCAGGGAGGACTCCCCAGCAATTGTGCCTGAACCCCGCAGGTTCTCCACGCCCAGTTCATCATCCTTCCCAATGATATCTGTGATGACATACCTTCAAGAACCAAACACAAGTTAAAGACCGAGATCTAGTCCAGAATAATCCAAGGCTGATGCATTTCCCAAGGATCTGAGGCAGGGGAGACAAGCAAGGTGAGGGACCGGAAGGTGATAAAGCATCCAGAGGTGAAATGAAAGCAGAGATCTGGAACCTTCACGATTGGCCCTAAAGTTTCTAGAAGAGCAAGTTCAGCATCAATAATTGTCATCCCCCCAACCAAAGTTGTCTGCCTGTTCAGAGGCTGTCTTAATGAAATGTCATCCCCTGTGCATTTCTCCAAAAGTAATCTAGAGTAACATTTCATCTACAGAGAGGGGAGTATACTTGGGAAGCCACTTGGTTCATGATCAATCAATCGATCGATCGATCAATCAATCAATCAATCAAGATTCCATGCCCACATAAGCCTGAGAGACACTGTACAGCATAACCTGTTAGAGATTCATAACGTGCCTCAGCACATTAAGGATTCAGAGAAGGCCTGCAGTAAGGATGCTTGTTAGATCCCATTTAACTCAGTGTTTCCTAAACCTACCTGACTATGGAAATTTTTCCTCCCTCCCACATATCACCAACTAACATTCCAGAAAACTCAGCCTGGGAAAATCCATTTAATCAACCTTGCTAAAAAACAAACAAACAAGAAAACGAACTAACAAACAAAAAACCCCCAACGATCCCTAGAAAAGACAGCCAGTGGCCTTGGAATTCTCATAGAGGAGACCCCTGCCCTACCTACACTTTCCCAGCTTGCCCAATCACTGCTGCATCAGTGAATCTGCAACTCTGAGGACATCAAAGGAATCCAATCTAATTCTCCTTGTGTGATGTGCTATTTTTGTGAGAGGCAAGACTCCTTTGGGGATGACAAAGGTGGGTTCACCCTACAGAATGCCCCAGGTAAGCTCAGGAGCCCCACTGTATAAAAACCACTACCCATTTGAAAACAGCACCACAAGCAGGGAGGCAGAGAGACAGATTCCCCAGTAGTAGCTGAAATTAACCACAGGCAAAATGAAGCAGCTGCCCGCTGTCGTTTACCTGGATTCTCCTTCTTCTTCTATGTGTTTACAATGGACGGAGTTCAGGGAGCTGATTTTGGTGTAGTCTTGAGGGGTCAGGTACAGGTATTTAAATCCCTTAAAAAAATATACTCCGGTGAGGCTATGACTCCAGTTCCCTGCACTCAAGCAGTCTTGTTTTTTTAAAAATGTCAATACTGTAGAGGCAGATGTCAGTAACATGTTAACAATGTGTCGATAACATGTCAATGCATTAATAACGTGCTAAGGTATCTGATGTTAATGCCATGTCAATAACAGCTACAAAATGAAGATCTGCTCTGTGCTAAGTGCTTTCCCACTCATCCTTACAACACAACCTCACTTTTTTTCTGGGCTGATTCTGTTTCTCAAGCATCTTTTCACTACTGCTCCTCTAAGGAGTCTTCTTAGATATTTTCTTCATTGCCAGCCCCACCTAATTTTTATTATAGATATATTCTTTATGTGTCATGTGTGTGTGTGTATATGTGTGTGTATGCTTTTTACATGAAAAGAATGATTTTGGCCCCTTTGGGGGAGGCAATATCATCGTCCCCTTGGAAATGCATGCTCTAGTTGTAAAGAATGACTGTCCCCTGCATTTTCACATCACAAAATGTGTGCTTATCTCTCGTTCATTTTGCCTTGTAGTGTACTTGGTGTCCCTGTATCTTCCAGATGATATTTAAGAACCCTTCGAGGCCAGAAACTATGTATTTTTCATCTTTGCATTCTCAGTGTCCACCGCATTTAGGAGATGCTCAGTGTGTGTCAGCTCAGTGTTTACAAATGTTTTTTGCATTATTGTCCCCGTAAAGAGTTTTTTTAGACAGTTTTTCCTAATCACCATCCCCTCCCATTAAATTTTAATACCGACATACTGCATGCCTGTTTATGTACTGGATGGATAGATACCTGTGCTTTATATATAAAAAGAGTAATAAGACTTTTTCCACTCCCCTTGTGATACTATCACCTCCCACAACGAAAATACAATGCTAGCTGAGTGGAATCACACCACTACACCTGCTTCGTGACGTACTTTGTGGGGGTCTTCTGGGCTCACCCAAGCCACCTGGAACATGTGTTTGATTTCCTCTGCAAGACCGATACGGGCCCCACTGTTGGCTGCGAGGTAGATTTTGGGGATACCCTCTGCCCGGGCCATCTCAGAGGCCCGCAGGTACAGAAGGTCCTCTCGTAGGCCAAAGGATCCGATGCGGAAGGTGATATCATTGCTAATGATGATCACGTCCCGCCCTTCTGGATACTCTCGGGTCTTAAACCTCATTTTGAAGGCCACCATGCCCACCTGGTGACGAATGCACAAGGAAAACAGGTTTGTGTCTTCGGGTAAAGTTTTTTGAAAGGGTGATTCCAGTCCGGGACTGGGCTATGCTGAGTTCTTACCTCATTTCCTCCAGGAAGTCGGTTCATTTCCACCAGCTGGCCCTGAGGGTCCAGTACGAGTTCAGTGTATGTCAGGATATCTTGCGGGTACTTGTCTGGGGAGCCCCACAGTTTAAAGAGAGCCTGGAGAGAGAGGAAGAAAGAGAAAAACTTGAAGTCGTCAGTAGAGGGGCACATTTTCTAAATCTTTCTTTTTAAATCATGAATTGTTTAGAGCACACAGAAAACATGCAGAATAATAAATACCTGAGCATTCAGTTCATGGTTTTGTCAAATCGTAATTTTTCCTTAGTTGCTTAAGATTTTTTAAGGAAATAAGAAAAATGTGGTTGAAGCCCCGAGTGTACCCCTCCCCATCCCATTCGTCCTTCTGCCTCCCCCCAGGTCATCATTATCCTGAATTTAGTGTCTACCAATCCTTTGCATGTTTATGTTTTTATTTCATCATGCATGCATACTTTTAAAATATGTAGTATTATTTTGAGTGACTTAAACTTTAAATAAATGTTATCACACTGGACATGTTCTTCTGCACCTTGCTTTTTCAAGTCCCTGATGTGTTTGGGAGATGTATCCATATCGATAAATTTAGCTCTGGTTTCTTCATTTTCCATGCTATTCAATCTTCCATGGTATGACTATATCACAATTTATGTATTCATAACTCTTTTTAGGAACATTTTAGGTTGCTTCCAATTCTACAGTATTATCAAATGGTGTAATGAACATTCTTATAGTCTCTTCTTATAAACACGAATGAGTTTCACCAGGTATATACCTAAAAGTGGAACTGATGGGCCATAGGGTTTGTGAAACTTTGATTTTACTCGATATTATTAAATTGCTCTCAAATTTCTGAAACCCTTTACAGTCCCAGTAAGACTTTATAAGAACTCCTTTGCTCCACGTACTTGCCAACACTTAGTTTTGTCAAATATGTTAACATTCACCCATCTGCTGAGTGTGAAATTGTATTTTAGTACTGATCTGTACTTCACTGATTATTAGTATGGTAAAAGCCTTTGAATATGTTTATTAACCTGATGAGTTTCTTTTTTTGTCAATTTCCTATTTATAATTTCTGCCCATTTTTTAAAAATAGTTTTGCTTGGTTTTTTTTTTGATTTATAAGAGCTCTGTAAATCTAATTCTAATCCCTTGCTGATAACAGGCATTGAAACATTCTCCCAGTCTGTGGCTGGTCTGTTCTCTTTTATATAAAGAACTTCCAAATTTTAATAAAGTGAATTTTACAGGTCTTTTTCTGTATAACTTATGCTTTTAACTGACTCCACGTAACTTTAACCCTCTTGAAATTTATTTTTGTATACTAAATGATGTAGAAATCAAAATTCGTCTTTTCAGTTAGAAACTTTCTCGTATATTTTAGGGTAGTTTGTTTCTTTGACTCATGATCCCACTTCTGTATTCTGTCAAGTTTCTGTTTATGAATGGTTTCTGTTTATGAATGGTTTCTGTTTATTCTAGGCGCTAGTCTGTTCCACTGGTCTATTTGTCTAGCTCTATTACAATCATACGACATTGTATTAAGTACTGCTGCTTTAAATAAGTAATAACATCTGCTAAGATGAGTCCTCTTGACTCTGTCATGGGCTTTTGCTTTTCTCTATGAATTTTTAGGTTTCACCAAAAAACTCTGAAATTATACTGAATGTATTAATTTGGGCCCAACTAATATCTTTACAATCTTAAATCTTCCCATAGTTATGCATGATTTATCATAGCATTTATTTAGGCTTAAAGTATTTTTAATACAGTTTTAAAATTTCTTCCATAAAGGCCTTGTATGTTATTTGATTTATTCCTAGGAAACCTTACAGTTGATCTTAATACTATTATAAGTGGCATTTTTTTTTTCTAATTTCATTCTACAGTTATTGCTGGTTTATGAGAATGCAATTAAGTTTTGTATATTGATCTTGTATCTAGCATTCTTGCTGTGCAGTCTAACTGGTTCTATAGATTCTCTTGGATTTCTTATATAAACATTTATATCATCTACAAAAAACACCATTTTGATTTTCCTTTTTTAGTCTTTATATCTTTTATTTTTCTTATCTTATTGCATTGGCCAGGACCTCTTGTAAAAAATACTGAATAGAATTGAGGATAATGGCTAATTCTGTCCTGTACTTGTCTTTAAAGAGAATACTTCATTAGGTTTTAGTAAGTTGATATCTTTTATCAAGATAAATTCCTTTCTGTTCCTAGTTTATGAAAAGTTTTTATTTGAACAGATGCTATCTTGTCAAATACTTTTTCTATACCTACTAAGAAATTTAAGTTTTTTCTTAATCTATTAAAATGATAAATTATATAAATAGATTTTGTAATATCAAATCGTATAAGTAGTCAGGAGATAAACCTTGATCTAAATATTTTTTTAAAAACCATTACTGGATTTTATTTGCTAATATTTTATTTATAATTTTTGTGTAAATGTTCATAAATGAGAACTAATTTCCCTTCTCTTAATGTTCTTATCTGGGAATAACGTTAAGGTAATAATAATCTGAGAAAATAAACTAAGAAGCATTTTTTTTCATACTATCTAAACAATTTGTATACAAAGGGAATTATCTATTATTTGAAGGTTTGATAGAAATGGCTATAAAATCATCTGGGCCCAATTTACTAAATAGATTTTTTTAAACTATCATTTCAATTTCTTTAATGTTTATACTCTATTTAGATTTTCTACTTGTTCTTCAGTCAGGTTTGATATTTTTCTTGAAAATTTTCCATTTCATCTAAGTTTTCAAATTTATAGGTTAGCCATAGTGTTCTGTTTCCTTATTTAAAAGAAAGGGGATGGATTTGTGCCTGATTTGTCTGTTTCTTATCCTATGGTCCTTGAGGTCAAGGCAAAAAGATACAAACAATGACATCCTTAATCTTAAAAGTTTCCATTTATTAAGCATCTATTGAATACTTTATATATATATATTTCTTAAAGCAACCTTGTGAGGTGGATACTACTATTATTCTCATTTTACAGAGAAGGAACTATAGCCCAGAGAGGTAAAGAAACTTGCCCAGATACACACAGGGAGCAAAGGACAGATCCAGGATCCAAGCCCAGACCTGAGTGACTTTAAAACACGTAGTGACTTTAAATAGCTGTTCCTACTATTACGTGTCTCCTATGCTTGAAGTGAACTGATGCTTTCTTGCCTACAGTGAAAGGTCCATGACCTCATTCTCACGAATGTCATTCACGAATGCAGCTTTTTCCGCTGCAAACGGGGTCTGTGACCCCAACTCCAAGGTCCATGACCTCATTCTCACGAATGTCATTCACAAGGCAATGGAAGGGATGTAACATACATCTATATCACTGATATCAGTGTGTTCAGTCTTCTTGAAAGGCCCTACTACAGAAAAATACTAAAGGCATAGGGAAAAAAAAAAATACTTGAGGGAAACACACTAAAATGTTACTGCAGTCCTCAGTGGTGCATAGTATATACAGGGGAAATTTTATTTGCTTATTTCTATTTTTCTGTATTTTCCAGTGGATACTTTAATAATCAGAAAACCATGACAAAACATTATTTTTTAAAAGTAGACTAAAAATTTCTCAAAGGCAGTGATTTTATCCTCTTTCTCATGGTCCATCTACCCTTAGAATGGTACCTAGGAAGTAGCAGGTACTTAAATGAGCAGTGAAAAGATCAGAAGGAAATACATCAAAATGTTAAGCAATCTGTCTTTAGGATGTGGAACTGAGTTACTTTTTTTCTTCTTTCCACTCTCCTTTATTTTCAGAAGTTTCTGTATTATATCCCTTTTATCACTGGGATGAAATTGGGTTTATTTTAGGAAAAAAAATACTATGAAGCCATTCCCAATATTATAGTTGACCCTTGAACAACATGGGTTTGAACTGTGCAAGTCCACTTAGATAATTTTCAATAAATACTGTAAATGTATTTTCTCTTCCTTATGATTTTCTTAACATTTTCTTTTCTCTAGCTTATTTTATTGTAAGAATACAGTATATAATGTATATAACATAGAATATACGTGTTAATCAACTATATTATCAGTAAGGCTTCCAGTCAACAGTTGGCTATTGGTAGTTAAGCTTATAGGTAGTTAAGTTACATGCAGCTTTTTCCGCTGCAAACGGGGTCTGTGCCCCCAACTCCCATGGTGTTCAAGGGTCAACTGTAATTTCTTTTTCTTCATGAAGGCCTAGTCCTTTAGGCTGGGGTCTTCAGAGGAGCAACTGAAGGCAGGAAGGTGTGGTTTGTGGAGTCCCTAAGGTGACCCGGGGTGTTGCTGCGTCTCAGACTCAGGACTTGCCTGCCTGAACATTTCTGGGAAGTCGTACACATAGGTGGTTCCCAAGGACTGGGCCTGGAATCGCTTGGCCTGAAGCAGATCCTTGGTGACATAGGGAGTATTGATCAGCATTCCGTGCTGAGGCCCTTGTTTGTTGCCAAAGGAGTGAAACATGATCTGAATCAAAAAGAAAAAACAAACAAACAGCGCATGAGGGAGGCAAGTCTCAGAGAACCACACTCCTGCTTAATTTATTTCTACCCAGTCCTCAATGAAACACAGTGGGGTGTGCAAAACATATCAGATCACATAACAAAGTGAGTGCCTGGAAGACCTAATCTCTTCTCTGCCACTATGGGCAACTAGAATAAGGAGGAGGAGCGGGAGATGTGGAAACATAGCCCCCAAAATGTAACTACCATAGTACTATACATAGACACAGACACACACACCCCACAAATAACAAGAGTGTATAAAAACTGGTGAAACTTGAATAAAGTCTGCATTTGAGTACCCATGTCAATTTCCTATTTTGACAAGGTCCTACAGTTACGTAAGACGCTATCATGGAGAAGTTGGTTGAAGGGTACATGGGAACTCACTGTACTATTTTTGCCTCTGTACTAATTTTGCAACTTCTTGAAAGTAATTATTTCAAAATAAAGTTATATTTATAGAACTGGCAGTCAATTGGATATTTGATTCATTTTACAAAAGTCTGTTCTAAAA
>NW_006442492.1:633087-702716 GCF_000325575.1 Pteropus alecto
ATCTTATCCCAAATACAGTCCTAGAATGAATTAAACATTAGAATTATTCTCCTTTCCAGGAGAATAAAAAACTGGGATTCAGAAGCTAACTCATTTATTATAAAGCTCAGAGGGGCTATCCAACTCTGGCATGGCAAAGCGAGACAGCCACCAAATGTCATTTTAAGCTACATCTTGACCATCGGAGCAGCCTGCCTCCGTGGAGCTCCGTGACCCGGCCCAGACTTACATTTCCAGATCTGGGGTCGGTGACTTCTTTGTAGAGGCTGATATCCAGGTAGTAGCCTGACTCATTCGTGAGGAACAGGCGGATGGGAATGACACCTCCGGTGGTGGTCTGGCGAATGTTGATCTTGACCTCAGCCTGTAGCACGCGGAGTTTCCACAACCGGCTGCCATAGCGCATAACCATGGAACGCACCGACTCCTCAATCTGCCCCAAACCACAGCAATTCCAATTTCAGAGCCCATTCTGCACACATTTGCAATAGTTCTAGCACTAGTAATAATGAAATGATGAGATATATTGAACACAAAATGCCTAGGACATAGTATTTACCCGACAACTATGAGCTATAATAACCAAACCTTGCTAAGCATTTAAAGCTCATTATCTCAGTTCATCCTTATAAATACTCACAGAGGCTGGCATTTGTATCCCCTATTTACATGGGGAAATAGGCTGGTAACTGAGAATTAGTGCTTCTGCATTACACTGCCTTTATCTCTATCATGCATCTCAAGCCTATGTGTCTTCTGTTCTGGGGACTGCGTGGACTGCTGGAGGCGGGCATCAGCATGGATACATCTACATCCCAGACGCCAAGCTAGCATAACAGGATTCCTTTCACTACCATAAACCCTGCCTGTTCACAAAAAACCAGCCAATGGAGTCTCCAACAGGACACGGAACCAGGAAGAAGACAAACTTTTGTTTTGCAAGACATTTGGGGCATCCATGTTGTCCTAAAAGTGAAGCAGGGCCATGGAGGGGGAACATCAGAACCAGGGTAGACCTAAGGGCAGGGGCTAAAATACTGCTCTAGAATTAAACGATGGAAGGTTTGTTTTCCACCTACAGCAACTAAAGTTCAAATGTGCACATATGCATCCTGGAACTTGGGCCTTGATTGCCAGGAGACAATACCCAAAGCAGCATAGTGCAGAGAGCCAGTGAAGGTGAGCCCAGAGCTCAGTGAGGGCCCCCCCAAAGGCGAGACCTTATAGGGGTCCATGATGACAGTGGGCACGAAGTTGAGGAAGATGTGGTTGCAGTCAGTGCGCACGCTGGTGTTGTTGAACGCCACCTCCAGCTCGTCCATGGCCTCCAGGAGCAGCCGCTCACCCTCGTTCTGCAGGTACTCGAAGGAGGCTTCCTGCCAAAGGTGGGAGGGACAGCCGCTAAGGCAAGGAGGAGAGGCGAACATTCTTCTCCAAAGGCTGTGCCAAGTGAGAACAGCAGAGCCCTGCCTCCAAAGGTGAAGGCATGACCAAGGCTGCCTACTACATTCGCCTCTTTTATTTTCTGTATTCTAATGCTTTGACGAATGGGATTGCCCCTTCCAGAGTTAGCCAAGTCCTAGAGATAGTAAACAACTCACCCATGAGCACACTTTTCAACTTCAAACCAACCAATCCAGAGCCCATACCCCAACCACCTCCTTTATCAGGGTCTCACACTCTAGGCCACTATCCCCCTGCCCTAATCACCCCTGGCTCAGGTACCAGTTACCTAGAGATAGCCCCTATGCTCGGAGCCGGCTGAAATTACTCGAACTAGCCAATCTCAACCCTGAGTACCCTGCCTCGCCTGTTCCTTCCTGCAGACACCACAGTAAAGGCTCTTGCCCACAGTTCCCCCTTCTCCATTGCCTCCCACCCAACTCTAGTGCTTCCTGGTGTGGCCCACCATGGAGTGGTGAGACCCTCCTCTTGGGCACTCTGAGTAATAATCTTTTCAATGCTAACTGTCTTCTGCTCTGTTTGCCTTACTGTACCTGAATAATAATCAAACTTATTAAAATATCTAGTTGACTGAGGCAGCAAAACATTGAGATTAATTTACCATTCATCAACAGGGGATTAGTAAAATATTACATGAACAGCCCACCCATTCAAGGAAATAGCATGGAGCGGATTATCTTCGTTAACATGGAAAGAGGTCTCTAAGTAACTGACTAGTTTAAAAAACTGATTTTTACTAGTCTTCGAATAATCTGTCCACCTGAGTTCCGTCTGTAACAGTATACCTACAATGCTATATATGGAATTATGCCTAGAAAGGAGAACCAACAGGGCTGACCCCTGAGTGGCAGGATTCTGGGTCCTTTCCCTTGATTTTTAAAAGTACAGCTGACCCGTGAACAACACAGGGGTTAGCAGCACTGACCTCCCACACAGTCAAAAATCCACGTATAACTAGAGCCTCTTACATACGCAGATTCCCACCCTGAGGGTTGACTCTTAAACAACACAGGTTGGAATTGTACAGGTCAACTGAAAAAAAATGTACATAGTTCACACACATGGTGTTCAAGGGTCAACTGTAGTTTTCAAATTGTTTGAAATTTTCACAATATAACCATGGGTTACTTTTCTAAATATAAGAAACAATGAAAAATGATCACACAATCAACAAATACAAGAAACTTAACATACCAGCATCTATCTTTCTATCCTCTCAGTTCTTTCCTCATGCAGAGAGACCCACGTGACACAAGAAACAGATCCGCATGACACAAGCCGGGACATGAAAATTGGCCACATGAATATCTGCCTCGCCCTTACACTGGAGTGACATAAGGACAGGGCTGTGTGTACCCAGTATATCCTGTGATCTCTAGTGTGAAGCCCAGGGCTCGGCACAGAGCAGGAACTCAACAAAGGGAAAGCCAGCACATATGAGTGACAAGTTCAGAGGGAGAAAGAAACGTCCTGTGACATTTTACCTTTGTAATCAGGTCTGAGTGCCTGATGATGGCGCGGATGAAGAACCTGTGGTCTGTCACTTCTGCACCTTCCTTCACCTTGGCAGCGCCCACGTAAAGATGCATCTTGTGGTTGGCACAGGGCACGGCCTTCAGATCAAAATTGCGCATCCGGCTAAGCTCCAGCTGGAAGGCCAGGGCGGGCTCCAGGTGACGGTAAATGCGATCTTCTGCAAACTGCAGGCCAACCAGAGAGAGAAGACAGAAAGACACGCATACACACACCGAGTTTGACACTGGGGCCACGAGCCTGCTTGGTCCACACCCTGCTCTGCAAACCCCTAGTGTCTACAGGTTTAGCATTCAGTCATTCTGTCACCTAACTGTGAACAATGCCCAGGGCTCAAGAGATTTGAGATGTTGCGAAGGTCCGGAGGACAGCCACAGCATGCAAGTCTGGTGGGCTGGCATAAGCCTCCTGGTCCCCAGATAAGCCCGGCTAGTCCCCAGCACCTGCCAGCACAAACAAGCTGTTCTTGATCTGTCACAGCACAGAGCATTTCTTAAGAAATCACTAACTCCCGGTTTCTTTGTGAAAACTGGCCAGAGAGAAACAACTGACAGTGCTGGAGACGGAACTGAAGAGAAAATGAAGAAGCTAGAGAAAGGATGGGTCTTAACTAGAGAAGGCTTTGGACAAACTAAAATACAAAAATCTGGTAGAGTCTTGAATCTATGTTGGGAATGAGTCCATCTGTTCTAGAAGAGAGAGCGGCAAACTCTTCCTTCAAAAGCCAGAGGGCTGATGGACCACAAGGTGTGTCATGACTACTTGAGAGAGCCACAGTAGACCGTAGGAGACCACACGGGTATGGCCGTGTTCCAATCAGACTTTGTTTATAAAAGCAGGTGGCCGGTCTATAAGCCATAGTTTGCCAATCACTGTTGTAGAAGAACGTACGTAAAAGAGGTTGGGAGGACCATCTTACTGAGTCCACCAGCAAGTATAAAAATTGTCCACGTGAGGCGTTTGTAGTGAAGGCTGAGAGGGCGGGAGGCGTGAGGTCTGAGCTCCACACAGAAATACAGGGTTCTTATTGGAAATAAAACCCCAGAAGAAAGACAGAGTCTGCCCAAAAGTTCCCATGTTCTAGAACACAGGAATACCTTGAGGACTGGGATATTCTTCCTGAATGTCAAAAAAGGCTAGAGAAGAGAGAACAAATATTGCTTTTGGTCATACCTCATCTCTTGCTCTGAATGTGAAAAACTTGGGAAATTCTTTCTGCAAAAAGAAATCCATACAAAAGACAATTAAATCAAGCACGACTCATTTGAACATTTGTACACTTGTTTTTAACAATAACTCCATCTGCTTCTAGAGTGAATCATTTGGAAAGCCATCTCTTTTCCAGCAATTGATCTCTCCCACTCCAATCTACAGAGTAAACGTCAAGTGAATGGCACTAAGTCTCGAAGAACAGAAAAAAACTCATTCGATGCACTGCAAATCGGACTGACCTCTTGGGCGATCAAGAACGTGATTCTTCGGAGTCCGTAATCCACAAGGATGTTTTTCTGCATTAAAAACCAAACACACAACAGAACTGTATTTAGCCACAAAAAGGAATAAAGTCCTGATACGTGTTACCACGTGGATGAACCTTGAAAACATTATGCCGAGTGAAAGATGCCAATCACAAGAGACCTCATATTTCATGATTCCACTTACATGAAATATCCAGAAAAAGCAAATCTATGGAGTTAGAAAGGAGATTAGTAGTCGCCTATGGCAGCAGGGGAAGGTGTTGGATTGAAGAAAAATAGGCAGCAACTGCTAACTGGTACAGGGTCTGGGAAAGGGGGTGATGGAAATGTTCTAAAATATAATAATAATGATGCTTATACAACTCTATAAATATATCAAAAAACATTGAACTGTATACTTTAAATGTAAGAATAGTAGGGTATGTGAATTATATTCAATAAAGCTGTTATATTAAAAATACATATATACTTTTTTTTAACATTTCATGAAATCTTTAATGAAATTGGCAGGAAGGGGCACTCTTATATTAAACTAAAGAAGAAAAAGATGAGTAAATTATTCATTTACCCAAAATTCAAGAACAGACCAAACTAATCTCTATTGTTAGAAGTTAGAACAGTGGTCGATCATCTCTGTAGGAGGTGGAAGGGGTAGAGGCCGGAAAGAGAATTGAGAAGGGGCCAGAAACATTCATTTCGTGATCTGAATGCTGGTTATACTTGGGAATTCACTGGGAAAAATCATCAGGCTATACATTTATGATTTGTCCACTTTTCTGTATGTTAGACTTCAATAAAAAACCATGCAAGAAAAGTACAAAACTGTTTTTAGCCTTCCCCTAAACAAAAGAAATACTATCAAATACAGTTTTATAGAGAAAGAAAAAAACTCAAAAGACAAAAAAAAACCCCTAAGGACATTAATTTGTTTATATGGTAAGAAAAATTATTCGGGGAAATGAATAGTCTTTGCCCATTTCTGAAAGAGATAAGTAGACGTGCACGAAGGACTGAAATTAATGGGATGTAGGCTGGAAAGCGAACAGGAGAAACTGGAAAATGAAGAGGATTCTAATGTGGGGAAATGAGCCTGGTTATGGGAGCCTCATTTTTTTGGTTTTCAACTAAAGGTGTGCATGAATGTGTGCATGTGAATGTATGAATGTATATGTAAATGTGTGTGTCAATGTACACATGTATCTGCTTAATGTAAAAAATTTTAAGTCATGTAGAAATATATAACATAAAACTTCTTTCCTGTCTCCCAGTAGGTGTATATTTTTCTAGCTGTCCTCTCTTCAGTATGTCTCTGTCTCTGTCTGTTTGTATGTCTCTCTCTCTCTCTCTCTCTCTCTCTCTTCTAGCTGTCCTCTCTTCAGTAAGTCTCTGTCTCTGTCTGTTTGTATGTCTCCCTCTCTCTCTCTCTCTCTCTCTCTCTCTCTGTATATATATATATATACATACATACATACACACACATACATATATACACACATATACTTTATTCATACAGAGATACCCACACTTAATCTTTTCTAGCTCATGGATATCTTCCTGGGTTGGTATTTAGAAAATGGTTTCTTCCCTTTCCACAGCCACATGACAACCAAGGTGTGGTTATCCACACTTTCCACAGGTGATTCTGACACTCCTCCCACCGACTTCACTGAATCAAGTACCCTGAGTGTCATTTGTATAGAGAGGCAGGTGAGCTTCCAATCAGTTCTAATGTCACCTTATCTGGGCGACAGGCTGCCAAGCTGAAAATCCAGTAAGGACATTGGTTACGTCAAGAAGGAACAGGCTGGGGGAACTATGCCAATACTTTCAGAGTGGCCTCTGGCTGGTGGGACTGTGGGTTTTGTTTTAAAACCTACTTTTCAGATTTGTCTACGCCTGAAACATTTTCTACAGTGAACATCATTAACTGTTGATTAACCAAGAAAAAGCTAAGTAAATCACTAATAATGATGTCCCCAAGCTTTATCCACAACTCAGCATCTTTGATCCATCTCCTGTCCAGGAAGCACCAGGCCATGTCCTTTGAGGGATGCCAAGTCAGAGGAGGTAAGAGTTGTCCCTTCCGCCAGGATAATACAGGGAATATAACACAAATGCAAAGAAATGGACTAAAAAGTAACAACGGAAAACTTCCAAGTGTTCCTAAAGTTAAAACCAAGTCACTAGGGCCAAGAACTAATATCCAGCCAGTGTTTAATTTATGAGCTAAGAATCTCAGCATCCCATTTTACAGATGAAGAAACCAAAGACCAGAGAGGTACAGTAACCTGCCTGAGGTCACACAGCACCTTCCTGCTGTTTCTACTACCAGTATTTGCCAAGATGCTCCACATCTGTTTGTGGCTGAGGTCCCTGAGCATACATAAGCACTGTTCCTGCTGCCACAGTGAGAATATATGCTGGCAATGGCCACCACATGCTTATAAAAGCAACCTGCAGTTGCTTGCATATATAGATGTCAATGTAAGTGACCATTTTAAAATTGTGAGTTTTCTGGGTTATCCCAACAAAAACATTCTCCCAAAACCCCAAACTATTCATTGAATGTGTCTTCTGTGCTAAGTGATATATATACTGTGTCATTTCGTCATTGCAATACCCTGGGAGAGAGAAATGCCTCCCCCATGTTATGGGAAGAAGCTGAGGCTCTGCCACGTTCACCACCTCTTCCCAAGGTCATTGGCAATGAGGAGTAGTAGAGCTAGGATAGGAAGCCAAGTCTATGGCTCTGAAGCACTCAGCAGGTCTCAGGCATAAGAGACATCTTGCCAAGACAACCCTCTGCTCACAGGAACACAGAACCAGAGGCATGCCCAGTCTACCTTGGACTGTACGAACGTCCGCAAAATCGGTACCAGCTTCTCATCTTCCAGGTGGTCCGCATACTGGATGGCCACGTTCAAGATATGGATTGGCTCTTCTCTCAGGTTCTAAGAGAAATAAACAAAAGTGAGTGATAGAAGGACCTGGGGCCCCAGCCCACCCCCTCCTCAGCTTGCTCCCTGCTCAGACACTTACTTTGCCATCATCCTCAGAGTACAAAGAAGTTTGGGCCTTGCTGAAGATGGGGGTGTCTGTGAGCACATTGGCAAAGCAGGAGATGACTTCGTCGAAGTTCCTGGGGGCATAGGGCAGAGAGGGAGAGCTGAGGGGCTGCTTCCTCCACAGGGTTGTAGATCAGACCCAGGCCCTTCCTCTTTCCCAACCACCACCCTGCGAGCTCATCCAACTCTGCGCAGAGCTCATTTGGTTCCTGACCATTTATTTCCAAGGCACCACTGATGGGGTCTTTCCCAAAAAGGAAGAATAAGCCCATGTTGTCTGAAAGTGTGAATAAAAGAAAGGCTGTCCAAACTCTGGGGCATCAGCTGGGGCCCCCTTTTACTATCTGGGAGACCCTCACAACCTCTCTCATCTCTCCTAGTCAACTGAGAGTAACAGAAGTAACCACTACACATGCTAAGGCTGCTGTGAAGATCTAAGACAATCCAAGCATGATGGATAATATGCAGGAACAATTCAAAAAAGGGCAATAATAATAGGACTGACTGCTGACATTTATTGAGAATGTTATTTACTATCAATTATACTTTAAATACAACATTTAATATGCACTACCCTGATTAATTATCTTGGTGAGCCAATGAAGTAGGTCCTTCTCTTATTTCCATTATACAAATAACAAAACTAATGTACAGAGAGAGCGTTAAGTAATTTGCTCAGTCTCACAGTTAGGAAGCTCAGAGCCAGAATTCAAGTGCAGGCAGGCTGACACAGAAGCCCACTCTCTTGGCTACGCTGATATTATATTATTATTATTAACTCACTGTGCCATGTGTCTGGGCCGCCCCCACCCCATGTGTTACATGAACAGGTAGGGGTCAGGGAAACTATGCTTGGCTCTTCTGCTCAGGGTGTTTGGGAGGCCAGGCCATGCTGGGTACCTGGTGAATTCCTCGAATCTCCTGAAGGCGACCATGGCCCCCAGCCGCTGGCACAGAGGGGAGAAGCCACTGTCCATGAAGAGCTCGGTGCTGTGCCTCAGCAGGTCGGGGTTGGTGACATTGATGGGCATGGCTATCCTGCAGGGGGACGGGACGTGAAGTCAATGAGGCCCCTGTTCGCAGATCTGGCCTCAAGAGCTGTTCCTGCCCTGGAAACTTCAGTGAGCCAGACTAGCATTAGAGCCTCCCCAAAATGGGTGCTTAAAATTGGGGGTGGAGGGTACAGAGGTCAGGGCCAGGGGCTGAGGACTAAGAGCTCAACAAGTGAGTGAATGAATGAACGGTGCTTGCATACAAGCATATGTGTCCAGCCCCAACATAATCCCCAGGTAAATCTAAAGTAGTGAACTCAGCACAGAGAATGAACACTCTCAGCGTCAGTTTATCCTGGAGAGCCCCAGCCCTGGGAGCCTGGTGAGGGGCAGGCTTGTCGAGTGACACTCCAAGCCTCTGCTCCCCTAAGCCCTCCCAAGCCATCACACCTGCCCTCGGGACCGGGCCAGAAACCAAACCTGGCCCCAAGGCCAGCAGCTCATTAGAGTTCAGCCGGCCACAGCTCCCAGGACTGGCTGCTCACCAGGAGCAGATCCAAGTGGGCCACTTGGAGTCATTAGAACTGGGTCCTAGAATCAAACAAGGAGGGGTTGTTTATCATATGGGGTATAGACAAGAGTCAATAGAGCAGGCCTGAGGCTACCCTCCTGGAAAGGAGACCTGCTTGCAAGGCTGGGCTTTGGATGGCGTCTAAGAACTTGAATTGGGGGAGGGTTCCCACCACTCCCTAAGTGATAAGGGAGGGTCACTGTGCCCTAGTTGTTTGTACAGTGTGGTTTATGCTGAGCACCTGCTTTCCCTCTGGACTCTGGGATTTGGGTATGTGCTCAGCAGAGGGCACAGGCGTGACCAGCTCCCAGTGAAAACCCTGGGCGCTGAGTCTCTAACCATCTGCTAGACAGCATTTCACACCTGGTCACGACTCTTTGCTGGGGGAATGAAGCGCGCCCTGTGTGATTGCACCGGGAGAGGACTCTCGGAAGCTTGTATCTGGTTTCCTCTGGACTTGACTCTGTACCCCTTTTTCCTTTGCTGATTGTATTTTGTGTCTCTTCACTATAATAAGTCACAGGAGTGAGCATGGCTAACTACTGAGTCCTGTAAACCTTCCTAGTGAATCATCGAACCTGGAGGTGCCCTTAGGGACCCGTGACCCAGGTGAAGCCGGGGCTTGTGACTTCCTGTTAGATACTTCTGAAATCATCATCCAGGCCCTCTGTTCTGCACGAGTAAATGCAGAGGTAGCAAACTGGCATGGAAGCATGGGCTGAATTCCGCCCACAGACTGACTTTAGTTTATGTAGCATTTTTAATATATTCCTATACATTAATTCCCTGCCCATATAGCAAAGTTGAGGAATTGCAGATTTTTTGAAGTCTAGATGCCTTGCTTCTCTTGAAAAAAAAACATGGAAAGGTTTGGCCTCGCTGACCTGTTTTCCTGTAGGGCAACAACCAGTGGGCTAGAATAGCACCCTTTAGGCAAAGGCTGTGCTCACAGCGCCCCCTTATTCCTGGACCTAAGTCCTGGCTGCAGCCCACATGAATCCCTTGCTGTCCTCCCATCTGTCTTCCCCATGGTCTCCTGACCCAATTCACGACATGCCTGGCTCTATAGACACAGGTGTGGAGGGTTTAGTCAGGTCCTGCTGGGAGATGAGGCTTCATTCCTCGTGGCTTTTCCCATAGTTATTTTAGAGTAGGGTTGTGGGGCAGCTGCAGGTGGGGTCTCCTCTGAGGCCACAGGCCCCAAAGCTTCTGGCACTTCCAGCTGATAGCAACAGCGAGAACCTGAGAGAGTCAGGGAATCCCCCCAGGCCATCGACATCTTTCTGCGTGAAAACAGGATGCTGTGCCCACGCTGAGAGTCAGAAGCAATAATCCTGACACACGTGTAGGTCCTTTCTAAAAACAAGGCGTGACTGACCCACAAGGCTTCAGGACAGCCGCCCTTCCTTTCCTAACCTAGATGAACTGCAGAGACAATGAAATCAAAAAAGAGATTCTCCTCAGGAGCAGACAAATCAAAAGTTCTCACATCACACCTCCCACAGTCCCCAAAATGATTCCAGGCCATAAGCAATCAGTCCCCTTTTCTCTTCATGGGGCAAAATTTTCCCCCTGGAAATAAGAAGGGTAAAAATAAATGATAAATATGAAAGGAGGTGCCCCATGGGGAAGTACTTCTTTTCCTCATCCATAACAGAGCAACACCTTTGTTCTTGAAACCAAAGGAAAGAGAAACATTTTTTTAAATCCCAAAAGAATAGAAAGTTCTCGGCTTCAAGAAAACATGGACCCTGTTGCCCGTAGAGATACAAAATCTGATCAACTCGACAGCTAAATCACGATGAAACCATTCTAGCCGCAAGCAAGGCCTTTGAGAACTCCCATGAGAACCAGAAACATAAGGATGACAAGGAAGTGAATGAGAATGTGCCACATCCCAGGTAGACATATTGCTTTAGTAGAAGGTACCACACTCTACCTGATCAGAGGGGTACTTCGGGTCCTGAAATAAGATGGATTAGAAAAGAGAGGGTGAGTAAGCAACAAAGACATACGATGACGTCCCCAACTGAGAATATCATGGGGATCCAAAAAGACCAACACATGTACCCCTGCTGCCAGCTCTGGAGGGCCCTCGAACGCTGTGGAAAGAACTCTGAGGTGAAAGCATGACCTGGGCTCATGTTCCCATAATTTGGAAGTGAAGTCCCTAGGGCTCATCTACAAAATGAAGATGAGAACAAATTTTTGACTGACAGATGGTGAGGGCTGAATGAAATAGAGTGTGGAAGCACTCAGTGGAGGCTTGACCAACGGCATGCCAGGGGGACAGTGACAATGGTATCGGACATCATCGTCACTGGGATCCCTAACTTACGTCGACGACTTTCTGTGTGCCAGGCACTGTCTTAAATGCTGCACGAGCCTCATCTCATCTACTTTTCAAAATGGCCTATGATAACACTGTCCAACAGAACTTTCTGTGGTGATGGAATGTTCTAGAACTGTACTGTCCAATATGACAGCCGCAGGCCACATACGGCTCCTGAGCACTTTAAATGCAGCTGGTATGAATAAGAAACTAAATTTTTAATTTTCTCTCATTTTAATTTAAATAGCCCACGTGTGGGTAGTGGCTACCATACTGGACAGTGCCAGGTGTATGAGGTAGGCATCAGATTATCTCCATTTTGTAGGTGAGAGAACAGAATGTGGGAAGATGCCACAGTGGGGAAGTGATGTCCCCAACATCTCCCCAGCAGTGTTTCCAGACATACTTGTTGGGCCCCTCCAGAGACAGGACTACAGCAGTCAGGGAGAAAAGAAACATGAGCCCCCCACCCCCTGTCCTGGGTGTGGACCACTCCATACCGGTTTGGGTGGGAGGAGGGCAGCATGAACTGGAATTCCACCACACAGGTGCCATCCGGGAGCTGCCGGTGCTGCAGGCTGTTTAACTCATAGGCGATGTAGGCCCTCCGCACATACACCTAATGGAGCGGAAGCACAGTGGACATTCTCTCAGAGGGCACAGCAGACTACACTTTCAACCCGAGGAAACTCAGGTTGGAGAAATGATCTCTAAGCAGTAGTTAAGAGCAAATCTGTTCACGTTTCAGAATGTTAGTTTCTCTGCAAAGAGCTAGATAGTAAATATTTTAGCCTTTGTGGGATATATCATCTCTATCTCAAATACTCAATTCTGCTGTGGTGTCACGGGAGCAACCATGGACGATATGTAAATAAATGGACATGGTTGTTCCAATAAAACTTTATTTACAAAATCAGGCGCCCGGGCCGGGGGTTGGGGCGGGGGGAGCGGGGAGGGTGGAGGGGCTGTGCAGATGTGGCCTACGGGCTGTCGTAGTTTGCCGACTCCTCCTCTAGAGCAGCACTGTCCAACAGAAATATAACATGAGCCACATATGTAACTTTAACTTAAAATTTTTTAGTAGCAACTTAAAAAGAGGCAACAGGTAAAAATAATTTTAATAATTTCATTTCATCCCCAATACCTAAAATAGTCTCATTTCAACATGTAATCAATATAAAAATTATTGAGGTATTTTAAATTCTTTCTCCATACTGAGACTGTATTTTACACTTAGAGCACGGCTCAATTCAGACTAGCCGCATTTCAAGTGCTCACTAGCCACGTGTGACCAGTGGCTGCCATATTGAACAACACAGTTCTAGAGTTTTAGCACTGGGAGTTTTTTTTAACTAAACAGAGAATACAAGGACTGTGTAGAGGTAACACAGCAGGGCTAACTGCTATTCTATGAAAGGCTTGCTTCAAGGTTGGTCCTTGGCTACCGTCTGGGAACTTGGATTTTAGAAAAGTTCCCACTATGCCTTGATAAGAAAGGTTCACGGTGCCTAAACTGCTCAAACACTATGATTTATGTTCGACATGTGCTTTCTTTCTAGGAGTTTAGAATTTTGGTACGTGCTAGGCAGGCGGTGCTTACATATAAAAACCCTGGGTGCTGAATCTCTAATGAACTTCACTTCACGTGTACTGTCACAACTGGCTGCTCGAAGAATTGGAAGTGCCTGGAGGACCACTGGAAGCTTTTGCCTTGTTTCCTCTGCACTTCACCCCATGTGCCTCTTCCCCCTGCTGATTGTTTTGTGTCCTTTTGCTGTAATAAGTCACACACAGCCGTGAGCACGACTATATGCTATGCCCTATGAATCTTCCTAGGGAATCGTTAAACCTAAGGGTGGTCTTGGGGGTGTCAGACACATTTAAAGCAGGGACAAAACTCTGCACTTTTCAAAACACCAAGTACAATACTCATCTTGAGTCATGGAGAAAAGGTTGGACTATGTTCCACAAATCTGCTGAATGAAGTGATGGAATGTGTAAAGAACTCTAGAAAATTCTCTAACAGAAATAAATGGGATTTAGCACTTCAAAAAGAAGGTGGGCTGCTGCTTTCCACCTGACATAGGATAGGTGCTTGGACAACAGGTGGCAACGGTGACCAATATCCACTTCAGGTGTTTACTCATTTACCTTCAAATTATCCTGTGAGGTAGATGTTATTGCCCCCACCTAAAGCATGAGAATCTAAAAGTCCAGAGAAGGAAAGCAACTTGCCAGAGGTCACGCAGCTCCAACCTTGACATATGCTGTTCCCACTGACTGGAATCTCTCCGCTTCTCCCTCCCACCAATTCTTACTCACTCTTCAGATGCTTGCTTTCATACCACGTTCTCATCAAAGCCTGAGTTGAACCTCCTGGTAAGATTAAATCCTGCTGTCCAATTCTCACTCTAACTATATTTTCCCCCTGCAGCCCTACTCCATGTGTGATTAAAAGAATATTTAACGTGTGCCTCTCCCCAACCAGAGAAGCTCCAGAAGGCAAAAACTATGGCTGTTCCCTGCTATATCTCCAGCACCTGGCACACAGTAGGTCTCAATAAATACACTGAAAATTGAAGACAAGAAAAAGTAAGTACCAAAAGAGCTGTACTGGGTCTCACTGCCGGAAACAAAGTGGGATCTGAGGAGGATTCTTTGAGTTGAAACCAGGGAAGGGGTAAAAACTGCAGGCCCAGGAGAAGACTCTGTGGGCTGTCATATGCTCACAAGCCCAAAATGGTCTCCATGGAGACCCAGGCAACCTCCTGGCAACAGGATGGGGGACTCGCAGGGCCTAAAAGATGGCAGAAGAGGGAGTGGGGACACCGAGGGACCGGGACTCCAAGACCAAAGGGTGAAGAAATGAGGGAAAACTATCAGAGGAAAAGAGGTTGAAAACACAGGACATCACATATTTCCTTGAAAGGATTCTGAAAGAGCAGATTAAACACCGCGATGCCTTGACACAAAACACCCCTCGGCCCCTGAATTAAGGAAGATGGAAGCTGAGGCAAGACGACTGAGCTCTAATTTGGGTTTTGCTGCTGGTCGCCCCTTCTCTGCCCTATCAAACAGAGAGGTCATCTTAAATTGTTACCTAGGCCCTTCCAGCTCTTGTAGTTCTAAGTGGAAGTCTTTCAAAGGTATCTGATGTAGGTGAGTTGGAAAGTTTGGACGAGGTGACTTGGCCTTGGCTCTTGGGGGTTAATGTTTAACTGTGCCCTGCCTAGAAGAGGCAGGAATGGCAAATGAGACAGCAGGGTTACCAGCAAGGACTCTGGACTAAGACAGATCTAGTATGAATCCTGGTTCTGCCACTTCCTAGCTGTGTGACCTTGAACAAGTTGCCTTACCTCTCTAAGCCTTAGAGTTCCCTCCTCTGTAAAATGGGGATAGTAGGGTACCTACCTTATTGGGAGAATGATAAGATCATGTTTGTAAGGCATGTGGCCTGGGGTTAAGTGCATGGATGCTAGAACTGGCACGTGTGGTACCGTGCTGTTATATGGGCCTTTCCCACTTACCTCCAAAGATGCCATGCAGACCACTTTGTTAGTGTGATAGAAGAAAGTGGGCAGGACATCAAATATGGTCGTTTCTGAGAGTATTAATTTCTAAAGGAAATAAGGGAAAAAAGGAAAAACAAATGTTAAAAAGTTTTAACCAATAGTCAGATGAGTGGGAAGAGTGGAAGGAAGCAGGGGGCAGAAGCCAGCGGTGTTATCATGAAATGCTGCCAGTGCCCCAGGCCTCTAAGATCCAAAAGTGGAAGCAGCCCTGGGCTGACTGCACCTGGGGGGCTCCTAGTTTCAGACAGAGTGGGTACCTGGAAGCTTGTAAATGAGCCAGAGTCGGGAGGCCCTGGGAATATGAAGCCATGACTCAGCCACGTGAGGCTCCCAGCTTCCAAAAATGCTCCATCACACCTGAATTTTAAAAGTCATACCTCCCAGGCCGGCCTACTATCTGAGCCTCTCCTGTAACCGCCTTGGGCAGCTCTGGCCGCACCAGACTAAACCACTGGTATTTGCGACTCTGTCCTACACCCGAGTGCCAGCACGCTGAGGACATGGGGTGCTTGTGTCCCCCAGGGTTCCACCTGGGCCGCAGTATGTGCTCTGTGGAAGGTGGATGGAGAAGCCTCACCTTGAGGTTGTCTGGGCAGAACTGGTGGCCGTACATGTCAATGGCAGACAGGAAAATGGACTCCACCTGGTTGTGCCTCAGCTCATAGGAGGGGAGGTGGGAGGCAATCAGGATCTGCACGGGGAGAGGACAGAGGGGCTAGGTTGAGCCAACTTTACGAGGGAGAAGCCAAGGGCTGGGCCCATCAGGTAGGACATGGGGCAGCAGCAGAGGGGCTGTGCACAGTGAAGGTCAAGCATGGTGGGGAGGGCAGCACCCTGAGACGCCCATGCAAAGTGGGAACCACCCCACATAATCCTACCTGTCTGGCTCTGAGGGCCACTTTGCAATGCTCACTCTTGCTCAGCTGAGTGAGGTCATTGAGGATGGAGGTCAGTTCCTCTGACAAGGAAGGGTCTGGGCCACAGAGCTCATCCTTTGGGGGAGAAAACAAAATCCAACTGGCTTGTTTCACCAAAAGAAAACACGCCAGCCCTCACCCTCTGCCGGGGGTGCAGTGCCCTGGCAAACCAGACAGCTAGCTACCTGGTACAGCCTGATGCACATACCCTTACCCCTTTCCACTGTGTACCCCCCCATGCATTCATTCATTCACCCATTTATCCACTCCAAAACATGCCCTAAGCACCAGGTAAGAAGGAAAACACATCTAAGTCTCTGGCTGCATCACTATTAATGGCCAGCAATTATGAGGTACTTACTATGAGCCAGGCAAACAGCTAGACTCGACATTCATCTCCCCAAATTCTCCCAAGCCACTGAGGAGTTGCTATCATGATCCTCATTTTACAGGTGAGACATAATATGCCTTGCCCCAAGTATGTCAGGAGTGCCTGGCATATAGTAGGTGTTTTGTGAGTGTCAATTATGATCCCCTCTAGGGACTGACAAATCGCACCCACTGACTGGTTTTATGTTTATCATGCCCACGGTTAGTTATGCCCACTTATGTTGTACAAAGTCAGCTTTGAGAGATCAGGACAGAGACCATATGACCAGCGAAACCTAAAATATTTACTCTGGTCCTTTCCAGGAAAAGTCTGCAGACCCCTGAGCTACCCCCGCTCTAGGTACAGGGTGCCTTTTCCTGCTTACAATCAACATGATCACCAGCTGGTTCTTCTTAGCCACCTGCGCATGAGAGAAGATGCAGTCCAGCACCTGGGACATATCTGGCTTCAGCTGTTCCCTGAGGTTTATCACACACTTGTCGTAGTGGGCTACAGGGAGACAAAAGGCCGCAAGAGGATAAGACTTGGGGCCCTGCACGCCCTGTGGGTTTGTCATCAGTGCCAGCGGCGACTCTTGCCTTGTTGGAAATGGTGCTCAACTTGTAAATATCTTCGCAGAAGATCCAACACCACTGCCTTCATGTAGCCAGGGGTCCCACTACGGTATCTGGGGAGCAAAGGAAGGCTGCTTTAATGATCAACTCTACCTCTTGGGGAGCCTGAATATCTACAGCCAGGGCTTTTAGGATTTCAAAAAGAAGAAAACTAATAAAGTATCTGGTGGCTGCACCCCTTTAATCCTTAGGCCTGGGAGGGATATGTGAGTTGGTTCCTTGGCTCTAACTCTATAGGCCAAAGAGAACAGTGACTTGCCCAAGGTCATACATCAAACCAGAGGCCAAGACTGGACCTTTGGATGGCACCTGCCCCATCCCTAGAGAGAAGGAAAAAGACTTACAGAACTGAGATACTGAAAGGGGTCAGCCTTGCATGCATGGTTGAAAACAAAAATTTTCAATTTAATGTATAAAATCTAATATATAAAAAAATTTGGGAAAAAAAACAAAGCTTGACATTTGCCTAAAGAGTTCTGTGTAAATTTCACTTCCCTTTTAAAACCAAATTTTAACCTGGACGCTCCCTAAATCATTTCCTCTTCTAAATCATTTCTGAACACAGGGAATGAAGTCTCTTAGGAGATATAACACCGAGTTTTAGCGAAGTTGAAACCAGCTTAACCCCAACACCACCAAAGAGCAACATAAGGACGTAAAGCGCTCATTTATTCAAATGTGATTAAAAATATACACACAGCATAGGAGAGATATTTGATATTTATGTTCAACAAAGAAAAATCTGCTAGGGAGTTCGATTAATTTATTTGTCCATTTCTTCTAGGTGTTTCTCTGAAGCTAAAGGACAGGTTTAAGGTTAATGGTTGAAGTATCCCAGGGTGGGGATGCCTTCCTAGGCCTTGTCTGTGAAACTTTCTCTTTTTGGGGAATCCACACCGAGATCCCTGTCCTCAGCTGCAATCCTGTATTGTCCCCATGAGCTGGGGAATCCCCTGAAAAGGACTGTCTCCTATAGGCCTACAATCTCTGTAACTCTGACAGTTTCTAGAAGACAGTACACAAGAGCCGAATTAACTCACTCCAGTCTTCAATTGTCTTTATAAGTAAAGCTTTCTTGCTGAGATTTTGCATGCAAAATGGAGGTTCTGTTTATCATCAGACTAGGTTTCTCTGCTCAATAGCTATTTAAGGTAAAATACAAATTCTTCATCAATTCTCCTTTGCAATGATGCCCCAAAACCACAATAATTTGTATAATCTTTTGCAACACATAAAGCCATTCTGTTGCATTGTCTCGTAGTCAAAGCTGCCACAAGGACTCGATATCAGCACTTTACAAAAATTAATCTGTTCAGACTTATCATGTGTGAGGTGTTTTCATTCCCATTTTCAAACTGGCAAACTGATATTCACAGAAGAAAGTTCCTTGCCTGGGGTTCTGCCGTTAAGAATGACTATGCCAAGACTGTAATTGGGGTCTTCACACCCCACACGCTTTCTGCCACTTTGAACCTCCCTTTAAGAGAACCCCAGAGCGCCACCCTGGTGCAACACACAGGCCGATTTGATGTCTCAACCACACCCCACAGAGGGCCCAGGATTCACCTCTGAACCAATTGCACGATGCTCTGGGTGTTCATAAAGAAGACCTCCCGGTCAGCCTTCCGTTGCAGGGTGGCTGCGTGGCAGTCCAGGATGGCGGCTATCTGGACAGGAAAAGAGGACAGGTGGGCCACTCACAGCCATACAATCTGGTCGCCACACAGAAGTCACTGGAAGGACCTCCCCACCCCCCACCCCCACAGGCTCCCATGGAGGTCCCATCCAAGGCTCATTTGAAAAGAGAAAATTCCAGCCTCAAAGCCCTCCAGCCACCCAGAAACGGTTCTGTTCATCCCACTCAATGTACTGCTTGAGGAATTCAAGAGCCCAGAATGACAGTGATGACACAGGGATATACGTACATTCATATGATACCTCGCCACAAATATGGACGTTCTGGGAAAAGAGAAGGGAATTTCCAACCCCAGGGAGTATGAGGGTGCTGGGTGGGGAGGGGTCCTATTTTTATAATTAGATTGAATGTTATTGGCATATTATGTTTGGCAATAAAAATATTTTTAATGAATAAATCTGCAACAATGACAAATTCCTGAAAGGTCCAAACATGTACTTTTCTCAATTGGTGTCTTTAGAGTTTTGCTTTGTTATTTCTTAGTTGAAATATAATTCATATACTAGAACATCCCCCCCCCTTTTAAAGTATACAATTAATTTGGTGGATTTTAGTATATATAGATTTATTCAGACTGAATGGGAGCCGAGTTCCTAAGGAGCCACCTGGCCCAGCGCCAGCACCCCGATGGGGCCAGGTGGAGGGCACATACCTGCTGGCTGGGGAACTGGCACAGCACTGAGGTGATGTTGCTGGCATACTGGGCCATCACCCTGCGGACCGACTTCTCCACGGAGGCGGGGATGCGGCCTGACACGCTGGTCATGATCTCTTGCAGCTCTAGCAGCGGCAGTGATGGGTGTCGGAGAGTCGCCATGAGCTTCTGCACCCACTCCTTCAGCTGCAGCAGGGACCACAGCATCAGCCTGAGGCCTTGCAGGGGCATGGGTACCACCACCCACCCATCCAGGTGAGTGCACTCAAGCAGCTCAAGATCTGGACCCAGTAGACTCTGGGACAGTCTTGAGTGGAATGGCTCCCTGATCGCAAGGGGAATACCCAGTTTCTTCACCCAGGAAGGCCCCCACTCCCATCTGCCTGTATCCAGACAGCCAATGTGGTACAGGGATAAAACATAAGACCACGTGAAGGGCTAAAGTTTGTGGGACACTTGCTTAGACCAGACACTCTTCTAATGACCTTTATTTGCATGTTCTCATTTGATCCTTGGAAACAACCCTACAAAGTAGGCATAATCCTTATTTCCATTTTATAGATGAGAAAACGGAAACAGACAGGTTAGTGAAGTTACCCAGTCATCCAGCAAAGCCAGGATGCAAACCCAGGCCATTTAGCTCCAGAGACTATTAACAGCTGCTCTTTATTGTTTCCCGGCATCCCAGGAGTCAATATGTTGATGGTTTTTGAATGAGTAGGATAACGGTACCAACTCCATAATGTGGTTGTGAGGTTTAAAAATGAAATGATGCACACACTGGCGAGTGCAAAGACTAAAATAAATGTTGCAATGACAGCAATCACAACTAGGAAGCACAGGATCGGGGTTAGGAACATGGACTCTGAAGCCAGATGGCCAACGTTCAAATCCGTATTTGGCTCTTTATGGGTGAAACTGGCAAGTTTCTTAGTCTCTCTGTGCCTCAGTTTCCTCACCTGTAAAACTGAAGTAATGAGAGTTTCTACCTCATAGGCTGAAGATTAAATTACCATACATTTTAAGTGCTTAAAGCAGCAGCTGACACATAGTATGTACTCGACGAAGGTTGGCCATTTTTACTGCCACCATCACCATGATTTGCTATTCTGAGATGGAATGTGATGCAGCACAGTTTTATCACTACTGATGTTGGGTCTTTCACAGAGGTCTGCAAATCTGAGAACTTCTTATTTCTCTACAGAGTGAGTAAACGGGACCCTGGGATGGTTAACAACGAGTAGAGTTGTGTTTCTGAACACAGCACCTTCCCCTTTAAGAGGGGTGACCCCTCTAACTCCTTTAAGAGGGTGACCCCCACTAACTCCTCTCTTAACTTACTACTTCAATGTTCTCAGTGTCAAGCTGAACTGAATCCCAAAACCCAAATGTCACTTTTACAACAATTTATAATCAAAGAGAAATGTCCATCAATGTTTACAAACTGAGGAATTCTCTGAGAACAGGTCCTTTATAAAAACAATGGTGGACTAACCTTTTTCTCATTCCTTACATCAATAAAGACCTCTGATCTCATGGAGAAAATGAGATCTAGCTCTTCGCATGGACCTAAGGTAGTAGAATACACACCTACCTTTTACATGTGACCTACCTTTATGCTAAAAATAGGCTCTGGCAGACAGTAGCCGCTCATGATGTTAGTCAGGTTCTCCAAGACGCTGTGGAAGACCTGGTGCAGCTTCTCCCCAATGATGGGCAGAGTTTGCTGGGAAGGGAGCTCTCCTGTGAACGGCTCAGCCTGATGAGATACAACAAGAACCGGGGGTCAAGGACATCGTGGCCTTCTGAATGAGGCAAGACAAGCCAAGGGCCAAGGCAGATCTACCAATCTCCAATATGCACAATACACTGAGGATGAAGCCTGGGGGTGGGAGGAACAGAAGAAAACATCGTATCTGAGAGTTAAAACTGCTAAATTCACAACTCACGTGGGTTCTCCAACTCAATCCCTTTGCAGATGTCATAGCAAATTATGTCCCCCAAATAATTTTGGAGGGGGTTAGACTTTTTTTGTTTTGCTTTGCTTTCTAACCAAGATTATCTTCTTATTTTCTCTATTTATTTTCAGTCCCAAAGATAAATACCTAGTAGGAAGAAAATTTTTGAAACTCTCATACAAATGTACCCGATTTTTGTAAATAATATTTAGCTTCAGAGGACCAACACATAAAAAGCTCCCCAAAGGGGCAACATAAACTTAATGTGCCCATTTGTCTATTAATAATTCAATAAATACCCACTAAATGCCGACTTTGTGTTAGGCACTAGGACTCAGAAAGTTTGGGACATCTGTTCTGCTGGCCTGGAACCCTCAGCTTCCTTGCCCCTTCCCCCCATTCCCAACTCTGCTGGCTCCTCCAGTCCTGGTACAGCTAACTGGAGGGTTTCCTTCTCCACGATGTGATTCTGGCTTCCCCATACGGCCTCCCGCAAGAGGAGTCTCCCTTACTGGACTTGCTGAGCTGAATTACAAGGGCTTATTTCATTGGCATATATGAGCCTGCAGGGACTGATGGCCTGGCCCTGTCTCACATACCAAGCCCAGGAAATGTTTGCTGAAAAGAATCACACTACAGGCACAGAAACCCTCCTAGCGATCTAAAAAGGCTCAGTCTATTTCTAGCTTTGAGAACCCCCTAAAGAGAATACTGAAAAGAATAAGAAGAAAAAGATGAAACTAACAGAACATCTGGAGGAAAGAAACGAACTGATTTTTTAAAATGTTTTTCTAGCTTTTTTCCTGGGCATATGCACTAATAAAATGGTAGAGAAAAGAACAATACATGCGTGAATGATGAGCAACCTCCCATATGCAAGGCATACTTAGGAAGGTCATTAACAAGACCTATTTCTGCTAAGTACTCTCTGTGACCAAGCACATATGACAGTGAGAGGGTGAGCCCTACAAACAACTAGGGGAAGGTCCTTCCAGGCAGAGGGAGCAGGCGCTACCCAGGTGGAGAGGTCTGCTTTGTTCCGTTAAGTGACAGGGAGAATGGATGAAGACAAAAAAGTGAGGACAGCTCATGTGGGGTCTTGCAGGTCATTGGAAAAACTCAGGTTTCATTCTAACCAGGATGGAGAGCCGCTGAGAGGGATTTGAGCAAAGGAGGACATGTTTCTGCACCCATCACACTGGCTACTGGGGTGCATGGAGGCAGGAGATCCAGGAGCCTCCAGTTGGCTTGGCTCACTGAACAGGCAGAGGTCACGAGCGTACCTGAGCCAGTCTGGGTGGCTGTTACGGGTGCTACATACCGGGCGCACTTTAGAAGGGTCATCAAGCTCCAGCTTGGCCACCACACAGCCTGCTTCCAGCACGGCTCCCGGGCGCTTGATATACTTCACATGGCCACTTTCCTGCACATTCAGGGCCATGATCATCTTCATCACCTGTTTTGCAGAAAGAAGAAATAAGATGGAGCGCACCAGGACTGGTCCAGGTGTGTGACACCCAGAGTCACCCAGAACTAGTAACTCTGGAGCAGGACCTGCATCATTTAAATAGAATGATGCCCTGGCAGAGTTCAAGTGGAAAGAATAGAGCAAACTAACAGTTATGGGAAACCTGCTGCATGCCAGGCATGAATCACCTCTATCCGCAAATCCAGCTGGGGAGGTAGATGTTTATTGTGCCCATTTCACAGACATGGCAACCCATCTTTCCTTTGGCAGTAAAGCTTCTCTTAGAAATACAGTTAAATCATATTATGTAGGGTGATTAATATACACGTTCCTAAAATGTGGTGGATTTTGTGACCTGCTGCTTTTCTAAAGGCAGTGAAGAGAAGCCCCTGCGGACACTTTGTCAAACAAAGAATGTGCTTGCAGTACAGTCAGTCACCAGCCCCTTTAACTGGCTTGAGAGCCTGAATATATGGACATGACGGGTTTTTGTTTCTGTGGCGTGGGCTACAGACACTTAGTACTGTGCTCCTTTTGCTCAGTTAGTTCACAGCTTGCACGCCCAAGTCAGTCCAGCAGGGGCTGTAACCCCAGCACCCTGCCCATCATTCTGTGACCTCCAGAAATGCCTTCTCCTCTCTGGGCCTCAGTTTCCCTTTTTGCAAAATGGGGAATAATGACAGTCTTGCCTCATGGGCCTCTTTAAGGAATCAGCATGATAAAGAACCTGACATATGGCACGAGACCAATAAAACTTGGCTCATTTTCTTTGGCAGCAAGAAATGAAGGCCAGATGTGAATCTTGGCCATACGTGACCTCAACTGAGATCCTTAGCCCGCCTGGGCACCATTTCTTTGTTTGTATAATGGGGTTCAAATTTGTGCCCATCTCCTATGATTGCTGGGATGATTAAAGAAGGTAATTTAAAATAGGTAAAATGCTCCGAATAGTGCCTGCCATGCGGTAAGTGCTTTGCAAGTGTTGGCTTAAGACTTTTTAATTGTCACCATCGTTATTAATCAGTTCTTACTCATTCCTGGGAGGTGTGCATTTTTGAGGTTTTCCCTTTGAATGTGGCAGGGAATCTGGGCTGACCCCCACACACTAGCTCTCTTATAAAGTCGCAGCTGGTGGCCCAGGTGAGAGGTGAAGCCCGTTTGCAAAAACAATGCCGGATGGGGGGCGGGGATGTGGGGGAGGCCTGAATGACCCAAGGGCCTGCTCCGTGCTCACCTCCATCTCGGCATAGCTGTCCCCAGCCTCCACGTGGCCCCCATCCTCCACCATGTACTGAACCAGCTTCCCAGCTGAGGGGGATCTCAGGACCGTGGGATCATTCTCCTTCTCAAATACACACATCTTGTTGCCAATGGTAATCCAGTAACTGGGAGAAAGAAGGAGCAGGGAGGTGGGGAGAGACTGGGGGGACCATCAACCCAGCGTGCTTGAGTCAGCGGTTCTATAGTCTTTTCTCTTCCTAAAGGCAGCCATGAGTGTCAGTCACCCTGTGTGTGGTATGGGGGATTCCACTTTCCCAAACGATGGCGTTTGACAATCACTGAAAATTTACCGGGCGTGAGTTGGGGGAGCAAAGGGAGGGACCCTTTTATGGCTGAAAACTAGTTCCTTTTACACACATAATTCCAACAGGCACAGAGAAACAATCAGTAAATATTATTCAATAAATATTTACCAACTGTAAGACTTCACCTTATCACTGAAATGGGGAGAGAGGATGCCCTATGGGTGGAGCCTGCAATAATCTTGAATATTCTTGGCAGATAGAACATGAGTTAAAAAGAGGGAATAAAATATTGCTCTGGGATGAATCTAGTCCACGTACCTGTTGATCTCTTCTTTCATGTAGGTTGTGTAGCTGCTGCCATTGTAGGACAGCAAAAGCCCGCCATCGTTTAGCCAGTGGGCATCGATCTCGATGTGACAGCCATTCATGATGAGGACAAACATGGTCAGAGACTGCCGGGCCACCTGTGGGGACAGGTGCAATGTCCCTACCTGAATTGAGGATGCCTGTGTGTCCCTTTGCCCCCAGAGCACCATGCGACCCCCTTGACCAGGAGCTAGAGCTAGTGTTCGTGGCGGGAGTGCCAGGGTGAACACCTTGCCTGTCTAGTCCCAGCTCTCAGTCACCCTGAGGAAGCAGCTTACAGGGAGAGAGGGGAGTCAGGGCATCACACTTGTCCTGTGGGTAGGATAATGGTTGCCGGCCACATTTCACCAACTGTGTGCCCTCGGGACCTGGGAGCTTCCTTCCAATTCCTGCCTCCAAGCATCAGCCCCCAGCAAGGGCCACCCTGGGTGACAGGGAGAAGGGGCCTCTCTCTGGGTGAGGCAGCCCTTAGACTCCACCAATGACCTGGATGTAGTCTAGGATTCTGCTCCCCACACTTGGCTCTGCCCAGGGGCACACAGAGACTTGGGACATTTGAAAGAGGCGCAGGTGGCCAGGATCTGGCCACAGCTGTGCCTTTCAATATGACATTCAATGTGTGTATTCTCTTTCAGAAAACGAACACCCTAAGAAGCCTTCAACTTATAAAATATACATTTTGAGACAAAAGACGGCAAGAAATATAGGAATATTTATTGCAATATTATTTATGGTAACAGTAAGACTTAGAACCAAACTAGGTATCTGACGACCTTGCAATGAAATATTCTAGACCTGCACTGTTGAATAAGGTAGCCCCTAGCCACTTGTGGCTATTTAAACGTAGATTAATTAAAATTAAATAAATGTAAAATTCAGGTCATCAGTTACGCCTGTCATATTTCAAGTACCCGAGAGCCACAAGTAGCCCCCACACTGGACGGTGCAGATCTAGAACATTTCTGTCCCTGTGGGAAGTTCAACTGCACAGTGCTACAGATACTGAACTGATGTTAAAGAAAACTTGTTAAGAACATGGAGAGACTTTATGCCATGATAACGTCAAAGCAGTAAACCTGTACTTGCGCCATGATCTTAACTTTGTTAAAACTGGTGCATAAGGGAAAAATAAATAAATAACTGAAATGAGATTTGCTAAAATGTGAAGACTGCTTCCGAGGGCCAACACATGCTGGATTCATTTTTCTGATGCTTTATGCTTGTATGAAATCTTGAAATTTTCTACAATGAGCAAGTGCCATATTTAAAATCGAGTTGGGGAAACCCTGGCTCCCAAAGGTAGCCAGGAAGCATAGGGTGCAAAAGGCACTTGGTTTTACAGCACAGTCCCGTGGAGTTTGGCTGAACTAGGCCTAAAAATCTCCAAAGTTGAAAGTTCAATGTGTGCTTGGCAGTATTAAAAAAAGAAAATAAAAATTCTGTCTCAGAAGCAGACTTGAACTCCATCCTCTTTTCTCTCCCCAGAATGTGAGGCTAGGAAATGCCAGGAAGGCCTCAGTTCCTGGGGACACTTTGCCTCCTGCAGCTCACCCCAGCTCAGACCTGGGACCTCATCCTGCATCTGTACCTCTCAGATACTGTCATTCTCTGCTGAATTGACCTCGGATGGCATGGGAAAGGTAACTGAACACTTCCACCAGGGGAGAGCAACCCTGAGTACACTCCAAAGACACCACAGGTGGCACAGGAGGAGATTAGAATCCCACATGCTAATTCCTGTTTCAGAGGCACAGGACAAAGCCAGCCTCGCAGTCCTTAGGAATGGACCCAGGCACTATGCCAGCTCATCAATGGTCCTGCTCATGCTCCGTAATGAGTTGGACAGTGTCCCCCAAAATTCACGTCCTTCCTGGAACCTCAGAATGTGACCTTATTTGGAAATAGGGTCTTTGCAGATGTAGTTAGTTGAGGTCACACCGGAGCAGGGTGGGCCCGAAATGCAGTCTGACTAGTGTTCTTCTAAAGAAGGGACCTAGAGAAACGGACACAGAGGAAGATGGTGTGAAGACACACACAGAGAGAAGGCAGCCGTATGAAGTTGGAGGCGGAGACCGGCGAGGCGGTCTGTGAGCCAAGAAAGACGAGGACTGACCACAACCACCAGAAGCTAGGAAACCAGGGAACAGATACTCCCCTCGATCCTTCAGGGAGACCAAGGCCCAGCCGACACCTTGATTTTGGACTTCTGGCCACCAAAACTGAAAGAATACACTTCCATTATTTGAAGCAACCAGTTTGTGGTACTTGGTTACAGAAGCCACTGGAAACTAATAACCACTCCATTGTGCCTTGTGCGTATTGCTCAAGCCTATGCGTTCTCAAACCGAAGTGTTCGGGTTTGAAGGTCACAGGCTACATGGGGCATCCTGGGACCCAAGCATGATGAAACCCACTCCAGGGATGGCTCATCACAAAAATAAAAACTCCTTCAAGTCTTCAGAGTGCTGGAGACATCCAAGAAACACAGGCCTTTACCTTGAGAATGTATTTAATGCCTCCGTAAATTAATTCCACATCCACAGTGTTCAGGAGGGAATCCGCAGGGAGGACCTGGCCCCTGAAAGAGAAGACAGACCTGAGGGTCGGCCTTGGGAGTCGCAGAACTCTATGGCCCTCCCCTGGATTTAAAAAGATCACCCAGCTCTTTGCCTTGCCTACACACCAACACACCTGGCTGTACTAAGAAAGCTAAATCTGGTTAAAAGAAACATGGATCATCCCAAGGAAGCGGACATTCCTCAGGACTTGAGGAAACTGCTCTTGCTGAAGGATGTGAAATTTCAAAAGGGCTTTCCAGGAACCAAAGTTCATAATGGCTTCTTCTTGAAAGCTTCTATGTAGGAATCCTGCCGCCTGCTTATGAAAGAAACCAGTTCACAGACTGATGCTATTACCACTCAAAAAGCATGAGAAGTAAGCACTAAAAACTTTTATCTCTTTGTTTTCTTTTTGATACTTTCATTTGCCTAGCACAGTGATTCTCGACCGGGGGCAATTTTTGCCTCTACCCCTGGGACATTGGCAACGTCTAGAGACATACTTGATTGCCATGAGGCCCCATTGTGTAATGGTCAGCACCCTGGACTCTGATTGTCATGAATTCCGGGGATAGAGGGGACACTCTGAATGGGGCCAGGGATGCTACAAACATCCTACACTGCAACAAGACAGTCCCACAACAAAAAATTATCCAGCCCAAAATGTCAATGGTGCTGAGGCTGAGAAACTCTGGCTCATCCGAACATTTAGCACCTGCCCATGGCCATGCTGGTCCTTTTCACTAGGCATCTGCTGATTCAGGTGAAGGTTTGGGAAAGACCCATTTGTAGAGGTGACCTATAACTGCTTTGCTTCTCAAATCCACAACCTGACTCTGAACTCCTGTGATGACATGCCTGACTCAAATCAACATGAATAAACACATGACTGTATGTTGACTGCTGCCTTGGACTTGAGAATCCTGTCCCCTGACCTTTTCCAGGGCAGCCCAGGTCCCTATGAGGAATTTCAGAAGCTAGCACGTAAGAGGGGCTCACTAATCACCTGGTGACTGATGTGCTTGCAGCCAAATTATGTTTGGACTTACTTGCCACTAAGACATATCCCAAAAGGGGCAAAGAATTATCCTCGCGCCCTACCTTTCCAGCGAGTGTAAGAAATCTGTCATGCAGGTTCTGAACTTCGCATCAGCCACGTTCAAGGCTCCGCACACCACCGCAAGCATGATATCTGGCTTCTCGGCCTAGGAAAGACTGCACTTCAGTATTCATGGCAACCAAGCCTACAGGGAGCTGGGGGGTCTCTGCAATCCAGAGGTGAGACACTCCCCACCTGCACTTTCTCAGCGATGAGATGATCCAGCCACCCAGTGTCGATGTCGTTGTTCTGGAAGCTCTCGGTCTCCAGGAGGTTAATGAGATATTCCACAGTCGTTCTGAAGTCACCTCGGATGGACAGTTCCTTCAAAGCCACCACCATGTTCCTTGAGGAGAAAGGCACACAGATTGTTTTCCAATTAACATACAAATCAACAAGAGTTCCCGCCAGGTTCCCAGAGAGCAGAACAGCACAAACGGGAAGAGGGCCCTGAGTCAGGTGGCCTGGGCCAATCTCGGCTCCAGCATCTACTAGTTAAGTCATCCCGGGCAAGTGACTTAACTGTCTGGGCTTCAGTTTCTTCATCTGAAAAATGGGGAAATAACCCTGACAGGGGCTTAAAGATCCTTGAGACAATCAATATAAAGCACCCAATCTGATCAATAAAAGTCAGCTGCTATGAACGTGATTAATTACAGTGATTATAATTTTAATTAACCACTGCCAGTCACCCTGCCTCTCTCTCCCCGCTGGACATATTCAAATTCAAATTCCTGTGTCCCAGAGCTAGTGCTGCCCGCCCCTTACCGGCCATCTGCACAGCTGTTCTGCCCCAGGTGCACGAGGTGCACTTACAGACTGCTAACTCTGCTACCCCGCCCAGGGCGTGGCAGTCAGTCACCAGCCACATGTATTTGGCAGGAAATCATCTCCCGTTTCCCAAAGGGACTGCCTCTCCCCAAACAGGGTCTCCAGTCCAAAGGGCTGAAACCTCCACTTTCTGTGAAGCCATGGAGAGAGTGTTTTGGAGGAAATATACCAGAGCAAGAAGAGGCATTAGAAGGTGTCCCTTTCTGGAAGAGGAGAGCTCTTACAGCATCCCTGCGTGCTTTTACAGCAATGGCCAGTCCAGATGCAATGGAGTCAAGTAAGGTGTCAAAAGGCTGCGGTTGTGGGAGCCGAACCTGCATCTAAGAGTTAAGCCACTGCACTCAGGGTGACCAACTTGTCCCAGTTTGCTCAGGACTTTGCCAGTTTTAGCACCGAGAAATCCTAGTCCCAGGAAAACCTGGACAGTTGATCCCCCTACTGGACTCTGACAGCAGTAATAAAAAAAAAAAAAAAAGAAAAAAAAAAAAAAAAAAAAAAAAAAAAAAGCTGGATTTTTTTTCTCCCCCTCTGAATCCTGTTGAAGTTGCTACCGGTCATTGATTCACAGCATGGGACAACCCACAGGCCATTTCTTTTGGAATGGGCTGGGCCGGCTGACCTCCCTCCCTCTCCCTATTAATTCTTATTTGCTGAAATGCTCCCTAAGCTCCAAAGGTCTCCATTTTTTACTGAGCATCATTAAAATTAATTATTCAAAGCTGGCAAAGAAGGCCAGCTCATCAAATCACTAATCTCAATTTAATTCATGGCTAAGTGCCTTGAGCCAGAAAGATTTTAATACTTTTTAAATGAAATATCCACAATGTCTTTAGGATTTCTCACATTGAAGGACAGTTATCTACCCACACAAGAATGCTGAATGACAAAGTGGACGGTTTTGACCTTTTTGTGCCCAGGTCAAGGCAGGAGAAAGGTAAGGTGTGTTTCAGAATTCCGGGTCCCCTTTGTCAATGTGGGTTTCTCTGGAAACTACGTATGAGATTTAGATTAAGGAGTTCCCACCCCACAATACACCTTTTAAAAAAAAAGAAAAAAGCTATAGTACTCAGCATCTTTTAAACTTTTGGAATCACTGTGAACATTCTTTGGATCTCCTTCAAGTTCAACCTATAACAAGCTCAGGAGTAATGACCTTGGTGAGGCTTCATGGAGCTCAAACACAGGAAGAGGGTAGACTTTGTTCTTGAATTCAGCACAAGGTATTTAAAACAGGGTTTGCTCTGTGATTCACTTCCCTTGATCTCCTAACTCGCTAAAGTATCTGAAGCGACAGGCTTTTAGTTTTTTAAAGGAAGAAAGGTAGAGACAGGAAGGAAGGAAGAGGGGAGGGAGGGAAGGTGAGAGAGAAGGAGAAAAGATACTGACGAAATGGCCTCTTCCCGGTTCTCTCCCCAAGAGAAACAGTGACCGAACTGGGAATCAGCAAACTCATGTAAGCCACCAGCAGCAGCCACGCTGAAATAACCCCACACATTCTTGCTGCTGCGAAAATTCAATTCCTGGACTGTTCCAGAGCTCGGCTTAAACCCCTGGAGCCAAGACAGAAAAAGCAAAATGGAAGAAATCATTACTCCAGACCTATTTTCAACAGAATTAAATTCTAGGAAAACCCCAGAATGCCTGCCACAACCAACAGGTTATTGTGATCAATGAAACATTGATATTTCTTATCCTTAGGGGTGTAAATGTATCTGTGGGTGTATCCACGTGAGCACGTCAACGCATGTAATTTTTACTTTAAAAACACTATTAAAAAAATAACAACCAAGTTGGGATGGGGGAAAGAGGTACAGATACAATATAGGTGAATGGTGATCATTGATGGAGCCCAGGGAAGGTACATTCTGATTTTATACTCTTGACATTGTTGACAATAAAAAAATTAAAAAGGACTGGATTTCCAATTTTGAATTATGAAAATTGCAGCATATAAAGAAACCCACTGTTAGCCTTGCTGATGCTAACACATCTAATTCCCTCACCTGTAGCCTGTCTCACTCTGAGTGTAATTTTGGTAAGCAGGGGTGGGGGTTGGGGAGGTGGATGCAGACTCTCTGGGATTAAGGCTCTTGAACTGAGTGATGGAGGCATTCTTTTTGACAGAGGTGCCTGGAGGCAAAAGATAGAGTTCTAGGTACCTGGGAACTCCATCACCTAGTCTGATCCTCCATCCCCCTAGGCACCCGTAAACAAGCCATCATCCCTCCTAAAAATTCCCATTTTGCTGTCTACCACCGGAGCTGGTTGTTTGCTTGCAGCCAAAGATCCCAAACTAACACAGCTGCCATAGCTTAATATTCTTTAGTTAAAAGGGAGAGAGGAAAAACAAACCTCTTACTCCACGTTTCTTGAATGTAATCATGAAACAGGTTGTGATAGACTATGGAGATGATGTGACAATCGACCATCAGTAAGCATCTAAACTGTGATAGATGCCAACTGGTTAATTTTTTTAAGGCACAAATAAGAACAAGTCACAGACAGACTCCTTACATTGGACCAGATTGCATTGATGGTGCAGCAAAAATTCACAGGACCAGAAATCCAAGGACCCAGGCTCTAGCCTGGCTGTTTGATCCAAAGATGGACGTGGCCTTTAGAGTCCATGATGGGGGTTGGCCATGGCCTCAGCAGGTCCTAAGCTTGAGGCGTTAGGCAAGTTTCCCCAATCTCTTGAGCTGGAATGTGGCAAGAATAGTGCCCAGCGGCAGCAGTGTCATGTAAGCGAGCAATGAGATGTATGAAGGGATCTGCCCAGTGCCTGGCCCACACTGTGTGTCAATAAACCATGATTTGTCCCTTCCCACACCTCAGTTTCCCCTTCCGTAAAATGAGAAGCCTGGGAGTCTTAGCCTGGGGGTCTGTCTCACATGGGGAAATTGGAGATGGCGGAAACACAGAGCCCTCCCCACAACTTGCCTCATCTGGGTTTTCACTGGTGATTCTGGCTGCAATGACGTGGCCTCGGACGAGCGGAGGGTGGGAAGGAGTTTCAAAAGAAATAGGCGTCACCCCCCATGGCGACTCTCCGTACAAAAGTCGGATATCCTTCAGCCGGTGCAGTGGCACACCCATGGCAATCTGAAATCAAAAAATACATCCCACGACTGTCAGTCCCATGAGACCTCTGGCTCCCAAACACCGAGCACAGTGCTAGATGCAATGGAAGAGGTGCAGTGAATGAGTTCAGATATACTGAGAACCTCATGTGCACACAACGCTGCTATGTGGTGGCAGGAGAGACAAAGAAAGAAAAAGACAAAAATCTTGACTCTGCAATAGTGTCAATGAAGAGGTGACATTCGTAAAACAAAATCATATGACAAGAAAATATGCGCGTCAGATAAGATTTACAAATTTTAGTGCTACAGAAGGTGAGAAGGAAAGGTGTCCACTGGCAGAATTACAGGTTTTGTGAAGGATTCAGGGAAAGTTGGGCTAGAAGAATGAGTAAAAACCAGACAGTTACGGACACTAGCTTAGCCACATGATCATATTTAACATGCTGTGTCTTGTGATATGAACTCACAAGGGACACAACAACACTTGTGGAATCCCCCGCCAAAATGTTTAAGAGATTTTAACCAGGAAGAAACAATCAGACCAATCCAAATTGAGGGATATTCTGCCTGAACTCTTCATAAATGTCAATGTCAAGAATGAAAAACGAAGACTAAGATTAGAGACAAATGAAAAATGACAATGAATTGTAATGTGTGGTCCTTGATTGGATCTTAGATTTAAAAAAAAAAAAAACAAGCAAAAAACAACTACAAATTTGGAAACTTATTGGGACAACAGGAAAAATTTTAATGTGGGCAGTAATAGTAGATAGATATGTGGTGGCTTCAATGCTCTATTTCCCAAGTGTGATAATTTTATTGCGGTATTATTATAACAAAATGCCCTTGTTCTCAGGAGGTCCTTACACTGAAGTATTTAGAAGCAAAGTGGCATGACAAGTCAAAACATCTCTCAATAGATTGAGCCAAAAAAAAAAAAACAACACTATACACACAAGTAAAGAGAAGGCAAATATAGCGAGATGCTAACAATTGGTATATGTAAGCATAGGGTACGATATTAACTTGTATTATCCTTGCAACTTTTCTAAAATATTTCAAACTAAGAAAAGAATAATATAAATTCTGGTGGAGGAAGAAAGCAAACAACAACAACAACAAAACTGAGTTCCTATTAATGCAAGAGTTCCTACCCCTGGGTCACAAGTTCTCAATGGGGGTGACACTTGCCCCAAGCAGGCAAACACTTGCTCTTGGGAGTGAAAAAAATCTTACTCTTTGTATGTATAAAAGCACAGATATATCGACAATACCCAAACAAATAGGGGAGGAATTAGGGGGAAAAAATGTCTAAAAAGGCTCCTTAGGGGAAAGGTGATAATTAAAAAAAAAAAAAAGGTTGATAAATACTTCTCTGGGTCTATGAATGAGTATCAGGGGTCCACGAATGCCCTGAAATTGTATAAAATATATTTTACCAGGGAGAAAGTCTGTGGCTTTTTCCAGTTTCTCAAAGGATTACATGGTAAAGGTGAGAAACCACATCACAGAAGTTTCTTAGCCTGTGTGGCTCTCAGTGCTACTAACGTATTACAACAGTCATTCCTCAGAGACAGCCAGCCAAGAGGAGCATAAAGGTCTCATCGGGGTAGGACCAGGGACCCCGCCCTGGGCAGAAGACCCAGGGCTCAGGGCTCGTTCCCTCACCTGTAGCTGGGCAGCCGGCAGATTCACATCAGCGATCATTTCTGTGCAGGGGTGTTCCACCTGCAGGCGGGGATTCAGCTCCAAGAAGTGGAAGCTGCCATCCTGGCTGTAGAGATATTCAACTGTGCCTGCGCTCACGTAGCCCACCGTCTTGGCCAAGAGGACAGCACACTGCAAAGAAACAGAGACCAAGGGGTTTCCAGTGGTTTTCTCAAGTAGTTTTAATGGTGGTTTATTAGTTTCCCCATCAAATGGAGACCTGCTATGTGTCGATTACTTTGGGACCGCACAGATCATTCTCCAATAAACCCATGCCAGGCTGGAACCATCTCCATGATGGGCCCCCAGTCCCGTCTTGGGCACCCACCCAACTCTGGCGACACGGATGATGGGGAGCTCTTGCCGACTTTGAGCTGACACGGCTTCCCCTGAAACTTCCCCTGCCCCCTGGCTTGCAGAGCCCACCTGCTCCATGAACTCGAACACAGCAGGTTTAGCAATGGTGGCAGGTGCCTCCTCGATGATTTTCTGATGTCGCCGCTGGATGGAGCAGTCTCGCCCAAACAGGGACACGGCGTTCCCATACTGGTCTGCGAGGATCTGGACCTCCAGGTGACGGGCGCGCTGGGCCAGCTTCATGAGAAAGATGGGGGAGCCCGGGATCTCACTCTGCACCTGGTGGGGAAGGCAGAGTGGCTGGCTCGTCCCTGGGCAGCCAGGGCTGGAATAGGAAGTTCTCCAAAGAGTGAGAAATGATGGCAGTGACATCCACGATCTTTTAGTTTTGTTTCACCTCTCTTAAAGACATTACATTCTCACTGTTGTTTTAAATCCAGCATTGTGAAAATATATAACGTAGAAGGTAAAATTTCCCCACAATCCCACTGCCTAAAGATAATGTGCTGTTAAGAATTGGTTACAAACTGGTTAAGAGTTTACAGTACTGTTAAAGAGTGACGGTAGTTGAGAGGTAACTAGTTAAGAGTTAATGTGCTATTAAGAGTTGGGTGTACAAACTGGTTTTCTGCTAAACATTCAGTAACACACACACAGAATGTTTCTTTAAACAAAAACAGGACCAAAGCACAGTACTCTGTAGCTTTCTTTTCCTCCTGCTCAGTGAACTTACTCAGCCAGCTCTCCACGGTAGAACCTATGACTGACTTCATCCTTTTAATGGCTGATATGCATTATAGGGATGTCTTATAAGGATGTCATCTAGAGATTCTTAAAGAAAGATGACATAAAAACAAGTGTTCACATGGAATGATTTCTAAGACAAATATTTTTAAAACACAGGTTACAATTACATATGAGATGACCCCACTTAAGTGAAAAATAGTAAAACCAAACTGCATAAATGTCTATATAAAAGAATATAAAGTAAAAATGCTGGTGAGAAACCCAACTGCTAATGGTGCTTCCATCTGAAAAGGGGGGAGGTGTTGGAAGGTGATGGTAAAAAAGAAATTTTCCTTTTTCTATTGTTAACATATCACTGAAGTATCTGAATTTTCACACGAAGAACATGTTTATATTACACTCATACAATTAAAAGAGAAAAGCCTGTGGGAGGTCGTGCATGTGTGGGGGCAGGGGTGCAAGGGAACTCTACATGAAGTCCCACCACTTAACACCATCAATAGGTTCTATGACTTTAAGCAAAATGACACATAACAAAACCGGTTTTATCATAGGCTGACAGACATAAACAAGAGTTCAGTTCTTACAGCATCTCATCAACCTTATAATCAAATGAAACACTGTTGAAGGAAACTATGTTATTTGAAGACCTACTGTGCTTTTGGCTCACTTCTACCGTGAATTAGAAAGTGCTCTAAAAAGTAAAGTCTATTTTGAAAAAAGAAACAAAGAAAAGCTTTAAATTCTGTACAACCCCTAAATGTAATGGTGAGACCTGGATCACGCCTGGAGTTTCCTTAACATAAACGTATCATTGTTAATCTCTGAACTGTGACAAACATGGCATAGTTACAGAAGATGTTAATAATGGCAGAAACTAGGCGAAAGGGAGATGGGAGCTCTGTACTACTGCTGCAACCTTCCTGAAAATATAAATTCTTCACCCAAAATACCCCAAAAGAGGCACATGGTAGTAAAACTACTACTTCATATGACACTCACATATTGCCCACGGCTATATAATTGGTAAATTTTTAGAAAGCAATTTACTAATAAGTACATGTAAAGTGCATGCCATTTAACAAAGTCCTTCTCTCCCCATGGTGTTTACTCAAGAAAGTAATTCAAAAGAGGAGAAAAAAGCTAAGTATTAAGTGCCATGTTATACTATAGCAGAATTATTCTGCTCTAATGAAAATAATGAAAATGGAAACAAGCTGAACATTTAAAAAGGAAGTTTGATAAATGAGACTATGGCCACATAGGGAACACTGTGCAATCATCAAAATCATCGTTAAGAACTAGAACAACATGGCAAAAATAAAAATGTTCACGATCTACAATTTAGAATTTTTAAAATGTAGAACAAAATATTGTGTAGACCGAGTATGCCTCTTTAAAATATACCCATGAACAAGGTCTAGAAGAAAACCTAGAAATATTAAAATAGTTGGGTTAAGAATGAGAAGATTGTCAGCATATTTTTTTAAACATTGCCAATAATAGGCATAATGTTTTAAAAGTAGAAAACCAGCTACAAATAAGTAAACATACAAACTACAGTTGACACTTGAACAACTCGGGGGTACGGGCACTGACTGACCTCCCAGGCAGTCAAGAATCTGCCTGTAACTTTCGACTCCTCCAAAAACCTAACTAGCAATAGCTTACTATTGGCTGGAAGCCTTACCAATAACATAAACACTCGATTAACACACGGATTTGTATATTTTATGGTAGTAAATGATAAAATAGGCTCGTATCTACATATATTTTATGCATTCATGACATACAACCTTTTTCTTAATTTTTTTCAATATTTCTAGGGTATGCAGTTCTTCCATGAGTTTTTTTCAAATTATTGCAAATCTCTAAAAATTGTTTAAATATATTTATTGAAAAAAATCCATGTATAAGTGGACCCATGCAGTTCAAACCTGTGTTGTTCAAGGGTCAACTGTATAGTTCCTACGATAAAAACCAATCATCTAGAAACATTAAAAATATCAAGACTACTAAAATTTACAAAATATCCCATCTCTCAATAGACAAATATAGTCACAGATGTTCTGACCCTGTATCTCTGAAACTATTTACAGACACCCTGATTCACAGACCTGAACATCTAAGGAAATGAATGGTACACCGATCAACACAAACCATGGACTTCTGCGAGTGAAATGTACACATTTGCTTCGAAACAGCACAGCAATATTCCAGCTCCCACAAATATCCTCTCAATTGTGACAGAATAACACTAATGGAAATAATCTGGTGGCTAACAACTGAATAAAGACAATTTCTAAATATAAGTGAAAAAATACGCAGCAAGGACAGCTCACTTGTCTGAAGAGGACTGGGAAGTCCTCAGCACTCTCCACTTTTCGGATTCCTTTCCCTCCACCGCCTTCAGAAGCTTTGATCATCAATGGAAAACCAATTTTTTCTGCTGCCTGGGGACAAAGGACAAACAGACCTCTTTAGAGATTAGTTTCCACTGCTACTAGGACAGTGGGAAGGTTCTGGCACCTTGATACCCACAGGCTCTGCGTTTACCTCCAAGCCTTCATCTACGTCTTTCACACAACCCTGGTTGTAAATGTCTTCTGGGACACTGATTGTTTTTTCCTGCTGCAGACCATCTTTTTCCCACTTCACTGTCAGACCTGGAAAGGCACAAAGAAAGCTGAATCCTCCAAGGGCGGCGGAGACACACACAACACAGAAATCACAGGGCGTCTCCGCACCAAAGCCACTCCAGACCTGGCCTCTAGACCAACAGAATGCAGACACGACCCTTTAGCTTTAATTAAGAGCTTATAATTTTCTTAAGGACTGATTCAACTCTGAATGGGAAATCAAGCTTAAGAAATTCGGATTGAGTCTATAAGACCGACCATACTAAACTAAATCCAAAAATATCCCAAATCTCCCCTATGGAGTAATTTATATACAAATCATTACGTTCTAATACTGTGAAGATTAAAAAACAAAAACAAACTTTCCATTCCAAATTTAAAATTTAATCTTTAGAGGAAAAAAATCAAATTGAATAGGAAACTCCTGAGACTTTTTCTGTTTATTTTTTAATATAGCCTAGAAATTCCACTTAGAGGAATTTATCACAAGGAAATGCTTAAAACGCACATAGAGATTTAGCTACTAGATGATCAAGCCTCCATTACTTTTAACATTTCTTAAATTAAAACAACAACAAAAAAACTGGAAACAACCTAAATGTACGGCTAGAGAGGACTGTTAAATAAATCATGGTACATCTGTATAGTATAATTTTTTGCAGGCATTTTAAATGTTGGAAAGTATATTTATTGACATAGAAAGATTAGTGAGAAACAAGTCCCAAACCAGTAAATATAAGATCTCTGGTTTTTTAAAGGATGTGCATTTAAAAAAGGCAAGAAAGGTAGACAGCCTAAAATACAACAAAGTTCAACACCGGGTCATAGGATTATGGATGGTTTCTATTTCTTTTTTGTACTTCTCATATTTTCTAAGTTATCTACTATGAAATTGTACCGCTTGTTTAATCTAACTTAAAATTTTTAAATGAAAGAATAAATAAAAAGCGTATTCCCGTCACCCCACCTCTGCTCACATTAGCAAGACTGAGCCAAGTAGACCCCCAAAGTAAAGCTTGTGGCCCCTTACCACTTCCACTCCAGGGCAGTGTGGGAATCTGCAGCGTCTGGGCCACGATGGTAGAGGCGATCTTATCTCCCAGGGCCCACATGGCCTCACTGGGAGGGCCTGAGGAATCAGGGACAAGGGAGAAGTCAGAATCAAGTCAGCCACAAGACCCTCGCAGCTGAGTGCCAACCAAGTGAAAGAAAAGTATTCAGGTCCCAGCTCTCAAGTTTACCATCAGGTCAGGAAAAAAAAAATCTGTTAAGTCTGCTACTTCATCAGTCAACTTTCAACACATGTAGATTTTAAACCTGGTCTGACTTATAACCTAAGCTGTACAGCATATGCAAAATTCACTTTGCAGGGGAAGGCAAAAAATTAAACCAAGGGGGCAAGCTAGCATCTCAAAAAACTAGATCATGGTGGGCAAATTTTTCCTATAATGAGCCACACAGGAAATATTTTCAGCTTTGTAGACCTGCTGGTCTCTCTGTCACAAATATTAAACTTTGCCAGTGTTGGGCAAAAGCAGCCATATACAATACATAAATGAATGAGCAGGGCCATGTTTCAATAAAACTTTATTTACAAAAGCAGGCAGTAGGCTAGATTTGGCCCGTGGGCTGTAGTTTGCCCCCTTGTGGGCTGGACCATCAACTTCCAGAGGAGCTAAAACTGAAGGATAAAAGAGTCCTGTGTGACAGGCAATCGAAGACCATGGACAGAAAAAATATCAGCTAGTAAAGGTCACCAGACCGACCCTTGGTATATCAGGTGTTGATTGAACTGAGCTGCTTCATACAAAAGTCTGTGTTATAGGCTCAATGGTAAGGATTTATTATGGATGATAATTCCCCTAAACCATGAAAGGAAGTCAGATAATATAATTGCACAAAGTTTACAAATACAAGTTCAAATCTTGAAACAAACAGATGTCACAGATAATAAGTATCCTTTATCTAATAAGTAGTAAAGATGAGGGGCTCTGGTCCCAAGGGGTGAGGGCATTCCGAAGGAAAGCTGTGACCTCATCAGAAATGTGACCTTTAAACCTAGTGATAACTCTGGACGTGGCTGGTACCTCACTCGGTACCAACAGGAACTAGCAGAAGTCTGCTTGTCCCAGCATTATTCCACTGTGGTAACCATTATAATGGCTCCTATTTCTCTGGGCTGGCTGACCTACCCAGGTGACCTCCTATCCATAGACTCACTTATTCCTGACCATGAATTTGTGAGTGGAAATATTGAGGTGACCCCCACCTTACAGAAAGACAATCTGACCCAGCAGAGTATTGTTACATCAATGTCCCAATTCCCATGTATCTGATGGAGACACACTCTACCTAAGAAAGCAATCTTGTACTTGCACAGGAGCTCCGGAAGTTTGGGGTTTTCAGAAGCATGGCCCCAGCCAGCCCACACCGCCTGCAAACACAAAGAGTCATGAACAAAGATCTTCCTTCAAGAACCTGCCTCCCATCACACACCGAAAGCTCTTTGCCAGGTCACATCAGTCTTGGAATTCAGAGTCTCACAGGACCTGGCTTCTCTGCCCCTTCCGAATTGCGGAACTGAGCTGCTCCTGAGCTCAGGGCATCACCCGCTGTGGGCAGACTGGGGTGCCCCATCCGACTTGCCTGCACGGGGATTCTCTTGGCAATGTCCACAATCAGCTCCACGTTGGCATAATTGTTGTTGTTGGGCCCTCCTGGGACAGGGACGTACTGATCTGCCATCTTGATATACTCTGGAATTAAACAGGAGAGAAAAGGAATGAACAACAGAGAGATGGAGTTAGTTGTAGAAAATCTGTAAGACATGACTGCATATGGCCATTGAAAGGACAACCGTGACAATTCTAGGGCAACAATGGACAAATGTGTGTGATAATTAGAAGAAAACTGAATATGACTTTAATTATGTAAAAATATATGCATGCCTGGACCAGGCCTGGAAGAGAACAAAAAAGAAGGAAGCGAGCTATCAGGATAGTGGGTATTTTTATTCCTCTTTAAAGTTTATATTGTTTAGCCGTTAGACAATTCAATGCTTATTTTTCATCGTGATAAAAATAGCATAACATAAAATTTACCATCTTACTCATTTTCTGAGTGTCCAGTTCAGAAGTGACAAGTATATTCACATTGTTGTGAAACAGATTTCCAGAAATTTTTCACAAATTTGAAACTCTGTACCCATGAAGCAACAACTCCCCTTTCCCCCTCCCCCGCCCCAGCAGCCACCTTTCTGTCTCTATGGTTTTGACCACTCTGTGGACCTCATATAAATGGAATCAGACAGTATTTGTCTTTTTGTGACTGGCTTATTTTACATAGCATAATGTCCTAAAGTTTGCCCATATTGTAGCATGGGACATCAATTCTTTCCTTTTTGAAGCTGAATACAATGCAATGTTTTAAGCCACAAATTCCATTTGGAGAAATACGTCCTAAAAAAAAATCTTTGGTGATGGGGACCTCTCTTCCGCCTCCACCCCGTGCTGTGAGCCCTCCTTTGCAGCCTGCACATTCTGCTAGTCACTCCCCTAGCTAGTCGGCCTGTAAGGGCCAAGACCCAGCAGCGCAGCCAAGTAACCAAGAGAATGTCCATCTACTCCTCCAGGTCTGTGAAATCGGCCACATGTGCCAATAAATATGCCCACCTCAGCCTCCCCCATGATCCGCCCCAGGGCTAGCTCAGCTCCCTGCATTCATTAAAGCTGGAGATTGGGGCTGCCAGCCAGCACACAGCACATGGCCTGGTGCTCCCAAGATGCCCAATAAACGCATGTTGATGAATAAAAAAAAAAACGAAAGAAAGAACGAACAAATGAATGAACGAATGAACACACACTGGGAAGATCCCAGAGATTATAAAGTAAGAAGTCAGATAAGCACTTTCTCCTCACAGAGGTTTACTCTAATGTTGGAGAAGATAAACAAGAAAACAAATACAATAACTACAGACTGTGGTCAGCGCCAGAGATGAGTGAGATGCTAAAAATCAAACCTATCCTCACTGTTCATTGTGAGTTAGCTGCACCTATGTAGGGCAGAGCCCAGGGCCTGTGCCCAAGGAGGTTGGGGTGCGGGTAGGGGAGGTTTAGGGGATGGGGCTGAGGTTGGTGGTGCTGGGAACAGCACTGCAACCTCTGAAGCGTTTAAGAAAGGGCTGATGGGACCTGAGCTGTGTTTTTAAAAAATCAGTTTGGCTTCTCTGTGGAGAAGTGTCTGTAAAGAGATAAGATTGTTCAGGAAAAGCAGCAATTGTCCAATATTTATTTATAGAATGGTCTAGGCTAATAAAGAGGGTAAGTGAACAGAAAAATGAACAAATAACTGAAATGCAGTACATATATCTGCAAGAGAAAAACATCTGGAGGACTAGACACACATATCTGTGGTAATGCAGACATTTCTCAAAGATGGGATTTCTGCTTTGCATGTTAACCATCTGCATTTTTATAAGGCACTTAGGTCATTCTTGTCATCAGCAGACATTTTAATTAAATAAAGAAGAAAGGGCAAATAAATGTGGGCTCATGAGAGGTACCCTGGGGCTCTGTTGGGGGTCCAGAATGGATTTTCCCAGGTGGAGTGCAGGTGAGGACAGGTAAGGAAGGAACATGATGGGGTGGTAGGGGAAGGGAGTCAAGGCCCAAATACCTGCATTGGCCTTGAGGTCCTCTGGAGTCACCATGACTACAAACCGAATGGCCCGCTCATTTCGAAACATTTCGTAGGACCACCTGCGGATGGAACGCATACACTTCACGGCAGCGATGCCATTGTTGGCGATGAGCACCTGGATGGAGAAAAGGACATCTACCTGGACTAGATGTTGTGTGCCACCCGAGGTCTGTTTCACAGCTACAGAGCCTCCCTGCAGTATATAGATCACATTATCCTTTGTATTTTTACAGCACACAGCCCAGCATAGAGCAGGTGCTCAGAGTCTTCCAACTACATGAATGAATAATCAGGTGGATGGATGGATGGATGGATGGATGGAAAAATAATTTGGAGAAAAGGATATCTACCTGGACTAGATGTTGTGTGCCACCCCAGGATCTGTTTCACAGCTACAGAGCCTCCCCGCAGTATATAGAGCACAACATCCTTCTTCGTATTTTTACAGCACACAGCCCAGCACAGAGCAGGTGCTCAGAGTCTTCCAACTGCATGAATGAATAATCAGGTGGGTGGATGGATGGACGGATGGATGGATGGATGGAAAAAAAAAAGGATAGACAGATGGATGAAGGGATGGAGGGAGGGATGAATGGATGAATAAATGAATGATGATTTTTGACTCTTTTATTTGGTGCCATCATGATCACATTTTTTGAGTTTTGTATGGACCAAGCTACAATACAATGTATCTCACTAGCATTCATGCCATCCTCACAACAGGCCTTTGAAAGAGGTTGTATTATTATCCCTGCTTGGGGTTAAAGACATTAAAACTCAAAGGCGTTAAGGCACTTGCTCAAGGTCACACAGCTAGTAAGTGACAGAGCTGAGACTTGAACTCTCCACAGCGTGACCTGTGTTCTGAATGGACCCCTGTGGCTGCCTCTGCATCATGCAGGTTAAAGGCTTCAGATTTGGTAAGGAGGAAAGGCAGTAACGTTGGCTGGTCCCAGCAACAGAGAGCAATAGAAGAAACCTGGTTTCAATTCTCATTATGAGATGAACTTGACTGTGTGGCATTAGGCAGTTCCTTCTCCCTCTGAGCTCGCCTCCACATAAGAAGCTCAGACTGACCAACCACTTGGCCTGGTCTCTAAGAAACAAAACCAAGCTCTAGTTTTCTTATTTAAAAAAAATTAGGCATGTGTCTTCAAAGCTCTGACTTACGGAGCAAGTCCATAATTTTAAGGCCCTTACATCATGGACTAATCTTCACAACAGCCCTGAAGGACAAGTCTCATTAGAGATTTGGAACGCAACTGCCTCTATTTTACAGAAGGGAAAACTGAGCCCAGATGTGACATTCTATGAGTGGTCACAGCAGACAGACCCCAGAACTCCTGGCTTAGGTTCAGCGTTCTTTCTCCCCTTTCAAAAATGACAAATTTTAGCTGTTTCCTTTCATTACTGTTATTCAAGTAAATAGGTCTCCTCTCCTCTAAGAAGCTGTAAACCTTAGGAAGGCAGGGCTGGGTTTCATGCTTCCCTCCCAATAACCTAGGAACCCTTGCATAAAGCACATCGGGGTCCTTTGGGGAGCCTCCTGACCTTCTCAGAGGCCTGGCTCCTCCTCTGTGAAAGGGGGTCATGCATGCATCTGCTGCATAAGGCTGCCTGAGGGTGAAAATCTGAAAAAGTCTGGCACCCAGCACTTAGCAAGTGCTTGTCTTCTCTCTGCAGCATGAGTACCCAGCCTGAAGCTGGTTCTCCCACACCACCCAGCCCCACTCAGAGTACCAGGACCCCATCTATACCTTCTCAATGACCTGATTCCCCCCAAAGCGTGTGACAAACTCGGCTGGAGAAGCTACGGTGAAGTCTCTCTGTAGATCCACCTTCCTCTGTTCTCGGCCCCTCTTCACCAGGTGGAGTCCCGACATACTGGGTCTGTGGAGGGAACAGGACAGACATGCATGAGCCAGGAAGCCTGGGACACTCAGGGAGGGAGTCGGGTGCTTGGCATCTATAAAACCCACAGGGACCGTGAAGCATTTATTTCAAGAGGCCAGCTCACGAATAAAGCAGGAGCAATCCCCTGACCCACACTCCAAGCTGTATATTTAGATTTTTAATCTTAAATTTTTACTTTATATGCCCATAATTTAGGAACTCAAATAATATCCAAAAACTTATAACAGAGGTGGAAGTCTATGATCAGGAAGTCACACATTCTAATACTTCAGACAGATTAAGCAGTATTGATAACTTTTCATGTACTTTTTTGGATGCATATATCAAAAATTTTTTTAAAGTGAAAACGAACCAAAAAAATATATAATAAAAGAGGATTTTGCCCCACTCCTCCACAACGCGACACCAGAGAAAATCACTTTTGTGGCATTTACACATCTCCATAGTTCCGAACGATGTGAGTATACTATTTTGTGGGTCATCCATCTGAGACACCACCTGTAGCCTTCCTATTTGGGATGAGGAATTAATGCTCTTATTCGGCCATCCCATCCATTTCCCTTCTCCCAACCTCTCAATAGGGCCATGCAATTTGCTAAATTTACTATTTCCAGAAGTGCTATTTATTCTTTCCAGAAGTGCTATTATTTGGATGCTGAAATTCCTGGACTGGCCCACCATGTTATTATGTATTTTTCTCTCTTCTATTTTTTTATCTCTTTTATTTTCTGGATGATTCCTTTAGCCTTCTAACTCCTCCGTTCAGTGGAACTTTTCACTTCTGCTATCATTTTAAATGTCTAAGAGCCTATTTTCATCTGCAAAGGTTTCTTTTTATGCATCCTGTTCCTATGTGTACATCCTCTCCAACCTTGATGAGTATTAATAATAGCTTTTTCAAGATCTCGTCTCCTAGCATGATTTGTTTTTCTAAGTTTCCTGTGTCATTTTGTTGGTTTGTTTGGGGCCTGTCTCCCATATTAGAAACTACCCAAATGTTTGGTAGCCTTGGTCACTTCCTCATGACCAAGAGCAGGAACTTAAGGGTTGATCAGAAGTACTGGAATGTGATAAAGCCAGTGGACCCTGAGCTCAACACGGGGTGATCTAGGAGGGCTGTGTCTTTAAAGTCTTCCTCACTGGTCCAATTCCCCTGGGAAAAGTCTCTGGGTCTCCTGCCTGGAGGAAAGGCTGGCCAGGAGCCGGGGCAAAGAAGGAGGCGTAACTTCTCGGACGGTCTGCGGGGCGGGGCAGGTTTTAGGATTGGGTACCTACATAGACCCTCATCCTCCTGTTAGGAATACTAGCCCCACACCCTCCACTGTGCCCATCATTCCCCAGTCCCAAGACCCTCTGCCTTTCCCTCTCCAGAGAACAAACCTCTTGCCTTCTGTTAGATGGAAGTGGGCAGCCCCCAGACACACAGAGCAAGCAAGGGGCTCTGGGAGTCTTTCACCCAATCCTTCTCATTTTGGTATCCCCTTTACCCCCAGTTGCAGAGGCTCTGGGCACTGCCAGCTCCTGTGCCCATCGATATTTAGTAGGTTTTCGGCTCTCCTCACTGCTGCTTTACCAATCTGCCCTCTTGGTTCTGCTAAGCCACTTATTCATCTGCTTTCCAGCTTCCAAAATGTTGCTAACTTCCCTCCTGTCCTCCCAGGCTTGAGGGGTTTCCTCTTTTTTTGAAAAAAAAAAAAAAAAATCTCTTTGCTGGCACTTGGTGAGATTTTGACCGGAGTGGAATCAGGCAGACACATTCAGTCCACTCACTTAATCCTGCCACAGGGTATTCAAGCTAAAAGCCACTTGCCAGGAATTAGGTTAGAGGTTAGCCATTCAGAGGTGTGTCCAGAGGCTATGTCATCAGGCATCTTGGAAGGCTGGGGCTGAGTCGACTCAGGGGGCCAAAAGCTTGGGTGAAAAATTGACTGCTCATAAGGAACATCGCCAGCATGCTGTGGCCTACTGCCTGAGCAGGCAACAGCAAGGATGGAAGCAAATAAGCAGTCAGGGAAGAAAAGTTCCATTTTATAGCTGAGAAAACTGAGGGCCAGCCAGGCAAAGGGGGTGGGTCACCAGCAAGTCAGCAGGCCTGGGGCTCTTTCCATCACACCAAGAAATGTTGGGTGTGGGCATTTTCTGCTATTCAAAGACTTTACAGCCAGTAGAGTTTCCCATGGGAAAAAGCTTTCTGCAAACCTGAAGTCTGTCCCCAATCCCCAGAGTGAGCCTACCTGTCAGAGGTGAAAAAACAGACTTCTAGGTTAACGGAAACAGAGAAATGAGTGACAGAAACCATCATGTTTATGTGCTACTACAGGATATTTTCAATTAGGACCTTTTCCATTCTACTCGGCTTATTCATGGTGACTGACTGAATGAACAAATAAATGAACAAATGATTTCTGGCCCTTAAGATAGCCTCGCTGCCTCCCCAAAATTGCAAGCATCTTTTCTTCTAAAACCTCCCAGATTGAACTGCTGCAATGAAATAGGATTTAGAAAAGTACTTTGGAAGGTCAACATCATCTTGCAAATGTAAACAGTATTTTTATCATAAGTACGTTTTATGAACAGGTAGTTCAATTCATTTTCAAGAATTTTATTTCTTTACAAAAACAGGCATATTTGGCCCAAGGGCCATAACTTGCAGACCCCTGATCCAGTTATCCTAAAGATGCTGAAAGCCATGGCCATCCCATTACCCATTGGGTAAGGCACTCAGTTTCCTTATCTTTAAAATGAGAATAACATGGACCTTATTGACGTCTGAGGAGTAAATAAATTAATACACAGAAAGTAAACGATAGGATCTGGCACACATTATTCTCTATATTATTATATCAGTGCACTGAGGCCTGGGCCTGCTGATCTCTCAACCTCACCAGGAAAGGCATTCATTAGGCCACCCCCTGCCCAGGCCGGCTCCCCATCTGTGCACTCTCCTCACTCTGTTCACGATCTTCCCCAACGGGCTGGCTTGATCCTTTGGCTTCAGAAAGTCTGAGACATCCCATTTCCACACACACAAACATTAAAACTCTAGCAATCCGACCTAAAGTGCAACAAAGCAAACCTCGACCATTAGAAAAAACACCACTGTATGGCCTGGGGAAAAACCATTCATGGCCACCATTTTGATATTAAAACTGGTGACAGAGCCACCCACCCGCTCCATCAGGTGGGTCACAAACCCATCACAGCAAAGTAGGTTGGTGAACACACATAATGCTTCGGGGCAGGGGGCGGATTGTTTAAGGCCCTGTCTACAGGCTGATGGCTATTTTTATTTGTTTTTGACAAAGCTGGAGGCCAACCAACATTGGCTCTGGAGTGCTGACCTTAGGCTGGCATTTGCTCCAAGGCAAGTGTGGTGGCTGAAATGATGACTTTGGAAATTGCTTCAGGTGCTATCAACTATGCAACAGAGCTGTCAGCCAAACACAGTCAGCTGCTGAGGCACGAGACCAGCCAGAAGCACATTGGGAGGGAGGAAATAATATTCTGCAGTGTCACCACGGATAAAGCACAGGAGGCTTCTCACTGAAACCTCACAGCCCTGTGCAGGAGAGGCCACCATCTCCTGCTCACAATGAGGAAACCGAGGCTCAGACAGGCCCCCACAATCTAATTTTGAAGCAGAAAGCTATCTGAGATAAATGAAAGTACCTCTGTTGTCTGGACTTTAAAAAAACAAGCACAATGAGAGGCAATATGTGTAATGCAGGATCCTCAACTAGGGAGGCTACTGTGCTCTCTGGGGACATACAGCAATGTCTGCCGACATGTTTGGTTGTCCTAACCTGACGAGTGCTATTGGCATCTAGTGCGCAGAGGTCAGGGATGCCGCTCAACATCCTGCGAAGCTTCCAGGACAGCCTCCATCACAAAGAATTATAAGGCCCCAAACGTCAATAGTTCGCAGTTGGGAAACCCTGGTAGACCAGAGCCATTCTCCCAGGCTTTGGGTCTGGAATCTACTACTTATGACCTGTGTAATCGTGGGAAAGTTGCTTCGATACTCTGTGTGTCGTAGCATATCTGCCTCATAGAGCATGTGTCCAGGTTTCAGCACTGGGTCTGGCTTGCAGTGAAGAGCTTTAGCTGAGGCGTCTCTCTGCAAGGAAGCCATTATAAGAGTCCCAGTGCGGGGCCATCAGGCTAGGGCCCTGGCATTAACCAGTCTTTAAATCCTTTACCTCCCTTTTCCTTTTTATAATGGGGGGGTAACTGCAGAGAGGTGATGAGCTAACAGAAGTGAAGGCCTCATTACTATCACGACACAAGTAAGAAAGAAAGGACATTGCCTAGCCTTGTATAGGCTGGTAACTTTGAATTCATCTTTGGGCTTCCAGATAAATGGAACCATGGAAATGTCTCAGGTCACCTGTCCCCTCAGTACTCCTGGGATGACCACTTTGGTGAGGCCAGGGGTTAGCCTAACTAGGGCCCAAGGGCTAAATCCAGTCTGCCATCTGCTTTCGTACCTCCCACAAGTAAATAATGGTTTTTATGTTTTTAATGCTTGAGAAAGAATTGTGTTTTGTGACATGTGAAAATTACATGAAATTCAAATTTCAGTGTCCATTAAGTGTGACTGGAATATAGTCATGCCCATTTGATTATATATTATCTATGGCTGCTGGTGCAGTAAACAGCAGAACTGAGTAGTTGTGACAGAAACCATATGGCCATAAAGCTGAAAATATATACTATCTGTCCCTTTATGAAATCCGTTTGTCAACTTTGAGTTAGGCAGCAGTTTTCAACCCCAACTGTACACTTCAACCCATGAGAAGCTTTAAAAAGTACTGATGCCCAGGCCCCACCTGGACTAGTTAATAAGCATGACTGGGGGTGAGGGTTTGAGGGGCACTCGGACATTTACATTTTTCAAAAGCCCTCTCCCAGTGCCCCCCACTAGGAAATTCTAATGTACAGGCAGGGGTGCAAAACACATATAGATCCACGACCAGCATTTCAACATGGACAGTTGGCCTTGACTCTGAGCAGAATTCCCATGGCAGTAACATCACTCATAATGGGGCATTGTGGAACTCACTTAAGACCAGATTCTTCCGCCTTCCCTTCCCCAATTTTATTTCATCCAATCCAACTCAAGTCTCTTCTAAGAAGCCCTTCTCCAGCGACTCTCACCCACATGCATTTCTCTATTCTCTGAGCTCTGGCCCTGTTTGCACACCAAGGGAAGCAGGTCAGCATTTAATTCTGGCTCCTTAGTAGTTAGTCAAGCCTTTGAGAAAGGATCCCAAATGCCTCTTGACTCCACCACAGATCTCTTTCACAAAGGAACTCTGTCATTACTGCTATCAGCTGTGCAAACAAAGTTTGTACTGACCTGGGACAGCGCTCGAGGCCAGCACCTCCTGAGCACTGGGCATCTGGCACATGCTGGGTTCCAGTGCTAGATAGACAGTCTCAAGACCCCTGGAAAGGCCTATTAGTATTAGTCCCATTGAAAGATGAGGAAACTGAGGTTCAAAGGGTTGATGACATTTGCTCAAGGTTGCACAGCTCAGTAGCAGAGTATGGGGCTGTCTAACTCTCGTCTTTTTAGCAACTCCAAGCTAAGAGAGGGACCTTGCAGTGACCAAATAAAGCATCTTCAAATTATTATAAATATGGTAACCACATGGCCTAGACCTGCAGGGACAATTCCATTTTCTTGCAAGTTTATTCTTCCGGATTAAAGTGGTTTGTGAAAGATATTCTTTTGGATTAATGTGTACAATTAAATGTCATTCAAGATGTATATGTTAAACTTCTGGTGTGAATAGCTTTACAGATCAGGAAAAAAGTATCCTTCATAGGCCACGTGGCTTGCTTTGGGTATACTCCAGTACTTGAGTGTTTTTGCCAGAAGAGTTAGACCAGGGCTCCAAATGTGGAAGAAATGTGACCTCTGTGTTCAACAAAAGTCTGAGTACACAAGACGGACTGTGATCCAAGCCTGGCCCCCTGCCCCTTTGCTCACACACAACGTAATCACTCCCAGGAGGATCCTCCAAAGACTCTGTTAGTCTCCTCTGCAAAAGGACCAAACAAATACAAGATCAGCCTCCCTCCTGTCTGGCTGGCCACATGTCTGGAACATGTCTCTAATCTATTTTGAATCTCCCATCAAAGGAATTAAACAACTACTAAGGCCCTTCCAGCTCCAATAGTCCTCACTCCCTGGCATGCTCATTAGCTGCACTACTTTTCTGTCCAGTCTTTTAATCTTCTGACTAGTCTAACATTAGGAAAGACCTCTTAGTTTTGAAGTTGTGCTCTTGAAGTGGTAGAAACTGGCTGCCTACAGAGAGCCTTTTGGGCAACAGCCTGAGTGAGAATCCCAGTTATGCCTAGCACTGAGAGCCTCAGTTTCCTCATCTATAAAACGGGGATGACAGCCCCCACTTAAGCAGCCCCTGGTGGTGTTGCAAAGATGGCATGAGATCATACCTACAAAGCGGTCCGTCTGGCATACTGAAAGCACCTCATGAATGGTAACAGTTATCACTATTGCACCCCATAGGCCTTGGATTTGAATTATTGAGAAAACACCCAGCTCTCCAACTGGACCAAGAGTTCCTAGAAGGAGAGGTATGTTTCCCAAACATTTGTGTGCCTTCCTGCACCCAGATGCAGGCCTCACCCATGGGAGGCGTACGGGAACTAGTTATGGACTGGGTAAAGATATCCTGAGAAAAGAGCAAAAGATGGGGGCAGACTTAGCTACAAAGCTGTCTTTCACAGTGCTGGTTATTAGAAAAAAAGGAAAAGAAAAAAGAAAAAATGAAAAGCCCACGTATTTGCTATCTATAGTGGATTATTTATACATTTTAAGGTGTATCCATTTAAAGGAACCCAAGAGACCTAGTAAAAAGCATGTTAAAGAAAAGTTGGCCAATGTTTTCTGTAAAGAACCAGATAGTAAATACTTTAGGCTTTATGGCCCAGGCAGACTCTGTCCCACTACTTAACTCTGCCCTTGAAGCCTGAAAGCAGCCATAGAAAATAGATAAACAATGAGCGTGGCTATTTTCCAATAAAACTTTATTTGTGAACGAAGTTAAATTTCACGTAATTTTCACGCCACTGATTAGTATTTTATTTTAATCTTTTAACCATCTAAAAGTTAAAAAGCCCTTCTTTGCCTGCAAATCATACAAAAAAATGGGCTGTGGGTCACAGTCCGCTGAGCCCACTGGCAGAAAGTTTAATGTCATTTAATATCAATTCAAAAAGCAAGTTACAATACAATATGTTCTGAATGCTTCAAATTCATAAATTAAAACATAACTACATGGGGGGGAAAGGCTGCTAATGAAACTGTTAATAAAGATCATGGGGGTGCAGTTAGGGGTGATTTTTGTTCCTCCTTTCTGCTTATCTATAATTTTCTAAATTTTCAAAAGCAAACACAGCATCACTTTAGTAATTTTTAAAAATGCAATAAAATGAAGATTAAAAAAAAAATCTAGCAGGTGGGGCTGAGAAGCGCTCAAGCACAGAAATGCCTACACTAACCTGCTCAGAAAATAACCTTAAATGTGATTCTTGCTCAGGTGCACGTTGATTCGCTCCGGACTTCATAATCACTAGGTGTCAGAGGCTTGCCTTCCCACGACCATTACCTTTGAAAAGGATAAGGGGAGGAAGAGGAGGAAAGCGTGGCCTTCCGCCAACCCGTCAACCTTGCGGCACCTGTGTGTTCCTGCGCGCCCTCCTCCAACCAACATCACTGCCAAATCGAGCCTTCTCCTCCACTGCCAAGGCCAGATAGTGTTTATGAAAGTCAGGCTCCGTCTCCCCCCACCAGATAAACTGAAGTTTGCATTTCTTTGGGTAGAGGCAAGGAAGAGGGGGTGGTGCTAAGAGGACACACAGCTTAATTTCACAAGGGGGCCGGGAAGTGGAGAGGGCGCTGCATAAGTTTGTAAAAGATAACTGAACAGTCATTAAAACTGCAAGCTTACTTACTTTACTTTGCGATCAAGGAAACAGACCTTGCGCTTGTCAGGACTCATGTTGACCGCCCCGCGGACCAATCCCACCGGGCTCCGGCTGGGATGCAGGACGTGCAACCCCCTAACTCCCTGAAGCAAACCCTGGTCCCGGGGCCCAACCAGGAAGCCAGGTCGCGTCCCGGAGGCGGAGGCGCGATTCTAGAGCGCCTCTTGGGAAGTTTTGTGCAGCAGCCTGCAAACACCAAACTTGGCGCTGCGCTTCCTCCATGCCGAAATGCCTCCTGCGCGCCAAGTGTCCTGGGCGGGCACGCCCCCACCCCCACGTGGAGCCTTCCTCCACGGAGGGTCCCGCCTCCTGTACCTAGACTGGATCGGGACGCAGCCAACTTCCCCGCCCCGTCCCCGCCCCGTCCCCGCGCCGACCCACCAATTGCAGAGCCGCCGCTGATCTGGGGCGCCAGGAGGGGCCCGAGACTTAAAAAAACCTCTTGGCTACTTTCCTCCCAGCTCCCCAAACTGCAGTAGAAGAGTTTGGGGAGGTCCGCCTCCTACAGGCCCCTGCAAGAACCTCGCCAGCATTTAATGAGCTTGAATACACACACAATAGGGGAGTGTTGGACAATATGGGTTATTTAAAATGAGCCAGCTGTCTCCACGGTGCCTGGTAAAAGGGCCCCGTAGCAAGTCAACTTCTGTCTTCCAAGTTCCTGTTTTTGCTTATTCTTTCTATCGCCTCTGCTTCCAGGGACATGTTTGCTCCATGTCCTCTTCCTCCAGTGAGCTTCTAGCACATACTTTGAACCACCTAAGTCCCCTACTAAAGTGAGGGCCTCCTAGACAGGAAACGACCCCACACAACCTGTGACCCTAAATAAGCTTCTTTCTGGGGAGACTAACATTTACCGAGTGCTCGTTTGTGCCTTTGTCTTATTTAATCTTCTCAGCAATCTTATTTTTTTTCCCCCATAATGCAGATAAGGAACAATGACGGACTGTGACCTAGAGATGTATGTTGCCCAAGGTGACAGAGCAGTGACCTAAACCCAAGCAAACTGATTCTAGTTAGAATAAACAAATGCTTCTCCAAGTACTTATAATAAATAAAAAAGATACAAAACACTGCCTAGAAAACACTGCAATAATAAATGTAGCCTACTTTACAGCAAACAAAAAATAATGTAAATGTTTACAAATGATTCCCTTCAAAAGGCATACCTGGGCCACACCTCCAAGGAGGCACCATCTAAGGGGCCAGAACAGGAACAGTGATTTTCCCCTGGAGCAGTATAAGCAGCCCTGCTTGAGGGCACTGGTTAGCTGTGCTCTAACAGCATATTAAATAATGCTCCAATAATAGGTTTTAAAAAAAATAAAACAGGTAAACAAATTTCTCAGCTCTTCAGAGTTCCTAGAAGGTTCTTTGTGACTATCTTCATTCCCTCCAGAAAAAGAAAGCCACCTTAAGCTGATTTTTCAAAAAATTTCAAACGAAAACCAATAAAGTATTCATCCCCCAAATGACCAAAATTTAAATGTAACTACCCCAAAATAGAAAAAAAAACAATTAAAATCGGGAAATGAAGGGTTTCAAAATATCCTACCCTATGCAAAGTCAGGGATCATGCAGGAGAGAACTCCCACCAGTTTACTTACATTGCTCTAGATTTTTATTCTCTATTACCAAAACCCCAACACTTGTTGAACACTGTGTGAATATAACCTTTAACTTCTCTGCTAATACAGCCTTAGAGACATGCTAACACACCTAACTTTACCCAGGGCTCTCATGAACGGGATTCCACTTAGATGGTTGGTCTTTCATGTCATCAGAATGATGACAATTTGGGATTTTTCTGCCTGCATTATTAGGGAATAAAAGACGAGGACACCACCACTTTTATACGAACATCAATACTTGTGATTTTCAACGAAATAGTTCAAACTTGGCAGTACTTGTAGTCTTGTGCTATAAACTCTTCTCCTCAGACTTATCAGAGGCTAAATTTAACCTGTTGGTATTGCAGAGGGAAAACCTAAGTCAATGACAACACACACACACACACACACACACACACACACACACACACACGATTAACAAGAAAATGCACGTGCAAGTGACTAGCAATATGGTGGAAAGACCTGAGCAATGACTGACCTCAGGCCTGTCCCTACTTGCTGTGTGACCTTGAGCAAACCCCTTCTCTCCACTTCCTCTTCTGTAAAATCATCCACCTATCCTGTGCTTTGGAGGCAGGTTAGCCTAGGGAAGTTCCCCCTCCCCTCCAGGATGGGGCTCCAGAATTTTTCCTTGGTCCCTTACTAAGCCCTCTCCCAGTTTTGATTGGGAGCCTGAGACTCAGGCTGGAGAAACAAGCCAAGACCTGGGAGACAAGATAGATGGATGGCCTTGGGCGCCCCCTCCCTCCAGGGAAAGGCTCCAGAGTCCTTCCCTTGTCCTTTGTTCAGCTTTGGCTAATTATAACATCACCTACATTGCCAATCTCACGTCTCCAACCCCACCCCAAGAAAACAAAAGCCCGTAATCCAAACAGCTAGGGTGACTCTCAGAGCTTGCCCTCACTTTTTTTTTAAGTGAGTACTTTCGCTTTAATAAAACTTCCTGCTTGCCGTTTGTCCTGTCCTTGAATTCTTTTCCACAGCTTAAGACAAGAATCTGGTCACCAGAGATCCAGGTCAGGTCCCTCTTTGGACTCCTGCCCTGTTGACCTCTCCCTCATCACTTTCATTAAAAGAATAAAATAATCCCTTTCAATATATGATGAGGAAAATGTTACATTAAGTACAGAGGAGTGAATGATTTTTCTAAAACAGCATGCTGATGATTAAGGGGAAGGGGAAAAATAAGAATGTTTAGTCACTCCGCACCTTGTATTAATTTAATAGCCGACGTCCCCCAAACCTCAAGATCCATTCCACAAATAGAACAATGAAAAGACAGGGATCCTTTTTATCCCAGGCTCCCATAAAACATCTTGAGGGCTTAAAAGATTTGAAAATGGGGTTTCTGCTAGCCTCTTCCTAAATTAATATATGAATAAATAAATAACACATTATAGAACAATCTATGGCATTCCATGTAGGGACAAATAAAAATATTTATAGACAATTTAAAGTGTTATGACCTGCTCACTACTCAGAGCTGATAAGAAAAGGTGCAGATGGCAACCATGAACAGGAAGGGACTGGGGAAGAAGCACCCACTGCAAGCCCGCCCAGGATGCCACTGGGGACAGGGAGGGCGATGCGCGGTCCCAGGTGTTCATTCGTTTGCTTTCTGGTGTGCTTTCACTCCCAGTCAGGGCCCCCTCCTTCAGGTCCAGACCTCACAGACCTTCACTTGCCTTCCCAGAATCTGAGGTCTGTGTTGCCGAACCTCTCATAAATTCAACACCCCCAGAGTGGAAGTGAGCAGTTTGGGAAATGGCAGGAAAAAGAGCCAGCGACGGTGTGCTGGTTTGTATTTTTATCCTTGTATAAATCCCTCTTCCTCCTCTGTGAATACCAACTACCATACCTTAAAAGTATATGTCTGGAGGGGTTTGGGGAAAGACATGGCCACAGGTGAGAACTCTGGGAGATGCCCATTCAACGAATAGCAACCGGGGGCCGTCTACTCCAGTCACTTCATTCCATGTGCTCTCAACATGCTTCTGAGGTAGGCACTGTATTATCCTGCTTCAATAGAGAAGGAAATTGCAGCTCAGCAAGGTCATGGGACTGCTCCGAGATGTAAACCCAGACACGTATGACTGTGGGTCCTGGGCCTCTTTTATGGCACTGTGCTTTGCACTTAATGACAATGACTGCAGGGTAGACACTGCTTTAAGTGCTGTGCTCATAGCAACTCAATTAAGCCTGACACTGGCCCTGTGAGGTAGATACTAGTGTGGCCTCATTATAGACAGCTTGGGCCCAGGTCATGTGATGGCTGAGTGTAGGAGTCAGCAGGCCAGTCCTCAGCTGCCAGCCTCCAGCATGACTGTGGTTATCCGCTCCATCATTCTCTCTACGAAAGAAAATGCTTTTGGCTTGTGGCTTCTCAGACCTCTACCCTGACCTCCCCAAGGGCAGGGGACGGGTCTCACCATCTACACATTTATAGTACCAACTGCAGTGCCTAGTACCCAGGGTTGTAGTAAATGCTCCCAAGAGAATGAATCGAGGGGACAAACCTCAGTTTCTCTGCTTGACCATTTCATCTCTTAACTTGTCCTTAAACTTGCCTGGAACCCAAACCATCTGCAGTAATTGGCCAAGGGAAAATAGTTATAAATTAATAAGCTTTTTCCAATTTTCCAGCCACTCTCTTCCTTTATCTCCTGCCTCCCAGCTGCTACATATTCATCTACAAATGAACATAAGCAGAGACTGTAAGGGCCACAAATGACCTTGGAGCATCCAGTCCAGCCAAGAGAGGGTAGGTAATGTCCCCAAGATCACACAGCTGAATGGTTCCCAATAAATTGCCCTGTCTCCTAACTCTTCCCACTAATGGAAAGAACAAGTTAGAAAGTTAATGGAGGTGCCTTTGTTGGAGCCCAGATCAGCTGGCAACATCAACACTGGGAGTTCACAGACCACTTTTTTTCCCCCACAGACCACTTTCTAATCTGTATCTGCTGAGGGTCTGAGTTCAAATGGCACTCTGGGTCTGTGGTGATTTTGCTGGGAGACCTCGGACGGACCCCTGAACCTCTCAGCTTCTTATCTAGGAAGTGAGATGACCAGTTCACTACCCACCCCCCGGTATTTTTTAACAATGTTTTATTATTAAACATTGTTAAAACTTGTTATAACAAAATTTACAGTAGAAGGTTAGAAAACACAGAAGAAAACTTAAATTATTTATAATCGTGCCTCATAAAGACAATGGTTATTAATTATTTGGAGACATTCCTCCAGTCTCCCAGCCACATCCACGCATTCGTTAAGGACAAGCATTTTTTTGTGCTTGCTATGTGCCAGGAATGTTCTAAGCATGTTACATACAGGTCCACAATCCCTTATTCAAAACTTCCAAGGCCCGATGTGCTTTGGAACTGGGGAATTTGGGGGGGCGGGGGATAGGTATAGCTTTATGTTATACATTTTCAGGTTAATATTTCAGTAGCAAATTCACACAAAAATGGAATAAAGATTATGAATAACTTTGCAACTATTCCAGGCAAGTTTGCTGCTAAATGAGTTCACCATCAATTTATAAACTTGAGTTTCATAACTTTAAATTTCAGGACTGAGTTGTGGAATCCTGAACCTGTCTCTCACCCCACTTCAGTCCACACATGCACCTCACAGGGCAGAACTATTAGGGTAACAAGCTTGTAAGGGGCAACTCTGAACTTGGTATCACCCCAGGCCCATTATGCCCTAACTACACTGCTGCTCATTAAACAAAATAAGATAACCCTGTAACCTTCATTTCTTAGTATGTGAGCATCTATTTTGCCACATTATGTCATGTTCTCATCAGCTCTATTTCTAAGGGTTGCATGGGAATTCTAACCTGTGGGAACTGTTTCCAAGTCCAAGAAAAGGCCAAGTCCCACCCGCTGGCCTGAGATGAACCCAAAAGGGAAGAGAATGATGGCGGGGAAGGCACAGGGAGGCGGGGAGGAGGGCTGAACAGACAGCACAAAGGCATTGGATCTATAATCTTAGCCAGCTCTTATCAGGTGGGAGGATGGAAGGGAACGGGGAGATTACACAACTGTATTAAAGACAGAAGAAAAATTCAAAATAGTTTAACCCCAGAACTAGTCTACAAAGTCACGAGATGTATGCAAAAAGAATTTTATGAAAACAAAAATTCTACTGCTGATATAGAGCAGCAACAAAATGCCTACTCATTTGTTCATTCATGCATCTATTTATTTACTCATTCACTCATCCATTTCGCCTATCCGCTTCCAGACTCATTCATCAAGTGTTTTGCGTGCCCCAGAAACACAGAATTTTGTCTTTGGCGAGTCTGGGTTGCTCATTTCATTCAGCTAAAATAGGCAGCAACAAAATGCCCACTCATTTGTTCATTCATGCATCTATTTATTTACTCACTCATCCATTTCGCCTATCCGCTTCCAGACTCATTCATCAAGTGTTTTGCGTGCCCCAGAAACACAGAATTTTGTCTTTGGCGAGTCTGGGTTGCTCATTTCATTCATGCATTTGGCAAATATTTATCCAAAGTCTGCCATGAAACCACATTAGGTAGTAGGGAAAAGTGGAGACCCCATAAACATGGCCCTGTTTTCATGGAGCCTACAGTCCAGTGCAGGAGACGGGGAAGAGCCAAGTAAACAAATAAGGAAATTAAAGACATAATCTCAAGGAGTGATTAAGTATTGTGAAAACACATCAAAAGGGATGGATCAAGAAACTGGGGGCATGAGGGGAATACTTTAAAGGTAGCGGGGCAGGGAAGGCCCTCAGAGGGGATGACTTTGGTGGGCCAAGAGCTGGAAGTGGAGGCAGGACCAGCTACAGACTTTACCGGGCTCACTACAAAAAGGGGAGCCCCTTGTTCAAAAGTTATTAAGAATCTCAAGAGGATGACAGTCGAGCACACAACCAGGTGCATAAGGCCCTGGGTAACTGCATAGGTCACACGCTGTGGAGCAGGCCCTGGCGGCAAGTCTAGGGCATAGGGGAAGAGGGAGCATTCCAGTTCAGAGGTCATAGCAAGGACAAAGGCCCAGAATGAAGCTGCAACTGTGAGTATTCTGGGATGGGAGGGCGCAGGGAGAAGAAAAAGGTCCCTTTGCTGACGGCTTCAAAAAGAACTTCCTCCCAAACCACAACATTAAACATGAGCATTTTCTATCCCTGGCCTAGCCACTCTCCCAGGTGGTGCATGGCAAGAAGAAGCCAGGGTGGGCCACAGGGTGGACTTCAGGGTGGCACAGAGGCCAAGTGGTAACTGAGGAAACTAAAGGAAGCAGGAAAGATCCACAGACATACATCCCTTCTTTGCTTAAAGATCCACAGACATACATCCCTTCTTTCCTTAAAGATCCACAGACATACATCCCTTCTTTCCTTTGGTGTCCATGTGAGTGAGCGCAAAGCCCTGGAATAAACTCCCCAAGCCTGTTTTATATCTGAAAACTAGGAGAGGAGTTAGTGCAGGGCTGGAAGGACTAGTTTCTTCTGTTTTGCAGAAACTGGGCCCAAAAGATTAGGAGATTTGCCTGGGGATCCAGACTATTGAGCAGCTTATCAGGGAAAAATATGATAATAATAAGGAGAACTTTCTAGAACTACAGGGACTTTTTGTCATCATGTTTGCTTTCTTATATCAGGCTTCGTTTCCTCAATGCTCCAGCTAGTTGCAGGCAGCACACCAGCCTTCTCACCTGGCACTCAGTAACTCACATCCAAAACTGGCCTGAGGATTTGACCTGAGGGGCCCCAGGAATGGGTGTCACTACCCTGTATAAGAGAAGCAGCCAGGCAGTGGCCCTCCACAAAGCAACACTCTGGAGGGTTTTTTTTGGGTAGGGGGAGGGGTCCCCCTGAACATCCATTCAGAGAGCTGGCCCAAGGCCCTACCAGTGGTGTGAGCAGAAGGGTCAACAGAAAAATGGTTACTGAGGTCCCCAAAGGTGCCAAAACACCAAAACTGAAAACTCTACAACAGGAAAACAAAACACTCAGCCTCGTTTTGATATATTGTTTGAAACTGGCTGGAACACACAGGTTTTGAAGTCATTTTTTTTATGTAGCCGAGTCCCAAAGACAGCAGCACTAGGACAAGTGTCTAAGCCTTGACTCTCCAAAGATACATCCACATAAGATTCTCACTCATTAGAAAAAAGGAACAAGGAGGCCTCCAATGCCGGGACTCTGGGGGCTGGAAATATTCCTCATGGAAATGCCAGTATCTTAGGAGGCACCAGCAGAACTACCCAAGTTGCCCTGGATGCGAAAATTCTAAATTCCCAACTTTGAAAAACACATCGACTTGTGACAAAAGAATTGTGTATACAGTGAGTTTTGTGACCAGTGGTCACACCTCAGGGGGCTGGGCCAGCCTCCTCATGCTACAGATGAGGCACTGGAGGCTGAGAGAGGGTTAGGGACCCACCCGAGGTCACAAAGCACAGAGGTCCTCTCTGTGCCCATCACCAAACTTTGTATCTCCCACTACCCCACAGTGTGCCTGTATCTCAATGTTTGGTGCCTCTGGTTTATGGAAAGAGATACCTCTGTCTATCCACCCCCCTTTGCTGGGACAAGGTACAATAAATGATTTACCTAAATTATATGCTAAGTTTCTACGCAATGAAGATACACGGGCAGAAAATTCACTAAATATTCAGCTCACGGCAATGCAGACAGGCTCTCAGTGAAATATCTCTTGCCTTCATAAATTCACCAGCTCAACAAAGCTGTGGTTTAAGCCCAAAACAGCAAACCTCTCAAAATGGTGATGGAAGACAGTGAGTAGAAAGTTGGGAGACTAGCTGCCTCCCACCCATATTTTAACCTTTTATCGAAGGCTTTATTCTCTTGCTAAGTACCTTAGAAATGGTAGTTCATTTACTCCTTACAACTTTCTGAGATGAGAATAATAATAATGATGATGTATTGGCTTGATAAATTCTTAATCAGCACCAGCAGAAATAATTCACACAGTTGGTTCCTCCTTACCCATTGGGGCTGGGTCTGCATTAATACAGTAACCAGCAGCCACATGAGACTTTAATTTTAATTTAAGTTAATTAAAATTAAATTTTTTAATTCAGTTCTTCAGTCACACCAGCCACAATTCGATCTTAATAATCACATGTGACTAGTGACTACCATATTAGATGCACAGTTCTAGAATATTTCATTCTAGAACATTCCATCATGGCAGAAATTTGCTCGGGTCTAGTTTGAAAGTTGCCTCTTCCAAGCGCTCTTCCCTCACCCCACCTGTCTTTCTAAAATAGATCCCCTCAGGTATTCCCTCTCCTGTACCCTGTTTCCTTCTTGGCATTGGACACACTTGGAAACTATGTTATCAGCTTACTTGTTTATTTGTACATTTTCCATCTCAGAGCTAGGACTATAAAACCTGCTGAAAATTGTGATAAAAGTATCTTACCATCCCTCTTTGATACCAGTTAACAACCCCTGACTGGACATCCACTTCTAACAATCTCTGATGTTCGCCAGTTTCGGTGACTGGGTTCAATAAACTGGTTTTCTCTAATCCCCTGCTGAAATTGCCACATCGAGGGAAAGAATGGGGTTTGGAGGAGAAAGAATGTTGAAGATTACTGGAGAGGGCACACTAAGGCATAGTGGAACCTGGGTTCTGCAGTCTAACGGGCATGGCCTTTAAACTTGGCTCTGCCACTTCCTAACTGCGTGTGATCTTGCTACTTCACTTCTCTGAGCCTTGGTTTTCTCATTTGTAAAATGGGAATCTGCCCCTAGCCTTGTACCATTGTTAGAAGGGATAACTGGGCTATTTATACAAACTGTAGGTAGAAGCGGGGTGAGGAAGCTCTAAGTAAATTCGAGTGGTGGGTGCTGGTGGCCAAAGGACAAGCCCAGGAAAGGCGCTGGGGAGGAATCTACTGCTTATTAAGCACCTACTATGTACCAAACTGTGCATACTTTACAAACATTATCCTATCTAATCCCTTCAACATTTCGAAGATGAAAGATAAGAGACTGGGAGAGGTAAGGTGCCATGCCCGAGGTCACACAGTAGGGGGTGGCAGAGCCAAGGGCTAAACCCAACTCTGGGTTCTGACTCCAAAGACTGTATGCTCTTTGTACCAGACCCTGAAGCCTTCTCTTCCATTAACCGTTCCAGAAGCTCAAAATAGTCTTCCCAGAAGATCATCAGCATAGGGAACCCTTGTGTTTTTTTTTTTTTCCTCTATCTCCTACTTCCAGTAATGGAATAGATGGAAGAGAGCCTGTCTCCTTCCCCAGGTTTTTCATTTTGGTAGAGTGAGCACAAGAGCCGCTTAAAAGAATAGCCAGCAAGATTCCACCCCCAGGGAAGACAAACTGGAAGGAGGAAAGAACACTGGAAGGGAGCAGAGTTCTCCATGGCTGGCAAAGTTATAGTTGGTGCCTCTTTTCTTCTCTCTGTTTTCTCCTATGTTTCCCAAGTTTTTTTTTTTTTTCCTGGACCTACTGTATTCCATGTGTAATTTGGGAGTGGAGGTGGCAAAGCCTGATAACAAACAAAAAAGCCACCACCTGCGCGCCTGGGATAGACCCACCTGTAACGGACCTATAGGTATTTGTTCCCAACAATCAAATTGACAAATATAGCTACAGTATTTGAGCTTCTGCTCTTTAGACATCACTGAGGAAAGGCATACTTTTCAGTTGTTACCTACCTGTTGAATGCATGAATGAATAAACGAACGAACAAATAAACAAACAAATGAATGTCTCTTTAGGAGGCTAGGAAACCATCCCACCCTCCGTGCTCCCATCATCCCTTGTGGCTCTTGCCGGCCTTAGCTCATTTGGCTTAAGTTAGTTACATGCAAGGTCATCTTCCCCGACTAGGGATCTTGTACAAGAGTGTACATCTTTCCCTGGCAATGGACCCTGTACATGCAATAGATACTCAATAAATGATTTTGAAAACAGAAAAGGAAAGAAGGGAAGGGTAATGTCTCCTGTCTTTCAAACAGCCACCTTGAAAGTGTTGGCATCAGTGGAGGGCTTGACTGTGCGGAAAAGGGTGAGCCCCTACCCCAATGCTGCTCTTCCCTCCTGGTTACGAGGACAAAGGGCACATTACCTTATAGTGGGGGCAGGGGTCTCGGAGTCGCCTGATGTCAGAGCAGCCTCCAGGGACAGGGCTCCCAGGCTGGCCCGGCTGCCTCTGCGGGAAGATTCTCCGAAGGAGCCAGGGCCAGGGTCCTCATCAGAGGAGTTGTCATCAAAGGAGCCCAGGATGAAGTTGGTCATCAGCTGCCTCTTGATGTGTGCCTGCTTCTTGTCTTCTGCGGAGAGGGGTCTGGCTCGCTGGCCCTGGGACCTGGCTGGTGAGGACAGACCACTGGTATCCAGAGCCTCGAGGCCTTGGGTGCCTGTTCCATTGGCTGGGGCGTCATCACTGGAGGAAACAGAGTTTCTTGGGGGATTCCGATGTAGGGGTGGTTTGGAGGTTCTTTGCTGACAAGCGTCTTTGGGACCTTTGTGAGAGGCCAGCTCAGCCTGGTTAGGAGTCTCTGGCAGAGAGCTGCTGTCGCCATTTTTCTGCAGTGGCTCTTCTGAGCTGTCAGAGGCTGGAAAAGGCTCCTGACTTGGGACGAAGTTTGCCTCTGATTTCTCTGTGACTGCCTTGATGTCCGTCATTTTCCCCCAGATTTTTAACAAGGAAAAGGTGAGGTAAGAGAAAATCAGACAAGATAAAAAAACCAGGATCATTCAAAAACCTGTAGGGAGGAAAAAAAGAGGCAATTTAGTGACTACATAACTGAGTTATTTCTCTCTTAAAGGAGCTGGAGAGGGGCAGTTGAGATTCTGTGTATTAGGCCAAGAGAGCCGGAGGGGAGAAGCATTGAACAGAGAGTGGAGAAGGGATTCTCCTCTTGGCTCTGCCTATATAATGTGTTGTGGTCTCAGGAAAATTCCTTAACCCCTCTGAATCTCAGTTTCTCATCTCTAATTTACGTATACTAATTCATGTTCACTGTAAATCATAAACATGCATGTGAGAAAGATCTAAATGAAATGTCTGTTAAAGGACTCTGTTATAGCATCAAAATATCCAAAAAATAGAAACAATCCAAATGTCCATTAATTGATGAATGGATAAAATGTGGTACATCCATATAATGGAATATTATTAAGCCGTAAAAAAGAATGACACACTGATACATGTTACACGCATGAATCTCAAAAACACTATGCTGAGTGAAAGAAGCCAGTCACAAAAGATTTCATGTACATGATATGCCCAGAACTGACAAATTCATTGAGATAGAAGATTAGTGGTTGGTTAAGGCCTGTGAGATAGGGGTGAGAGCTAAAGGGTACAGGTTATCTGTTTGGAGTGTTGAAAATGTTCTAAAATTGATTTTGCTGATGGTTGCACAACTCTATGAATACACTAAACACTGCTGAATTGTATACTTAACATGAGGGAATTGTATGGTGTATGAATAAAGCTGTTATCCAAAAGAAAGACTTCGCTATATTCGAATTTGTAGATTTAAGGAGGCTATTGCTTCTGTCATCATCATCTTCATCACCATCATCACTGTATTATTACCATAATTGTCATCATGGTCCTGGAAGGAGGAAGGGCACCTCGCCTTATTTTCTTCATTGCGCTAGTACACCTGACGTGAGGTATGCTTAAACTAGAATGAATGCTCAACAAGACCAAGGGGACACTGTTCTATTCCAGGGTCTAGAACAGGGCCTGGTATAAAGTGCAAGCTTAAGAATTTTGTTAAATAAATGAATCCAGATTCATTTCTATTCTGATTTCTAGCCCATGCCTCTTCCCACCACGCTAACTCTGCCCTATTAATGAGCAGATTGTTACTTGAAAGAAATATTGTTACAAAGCAAATAAACAAAAACACAACCTGAACATGCTGAAATTTCTAAATTAATTTGCCATAATCATATCCTAGAAGCATTAAAAAAGCAGGATCACAAAGCTTAAGCATACCAATTTAGTATCTAAAAGGTTTTTTTCTCTTGCAGTTTCAACACAATGTTCTTAAAGGAAGAGGAACAGTTCTCAAGATTTCTCAGAACTTACACAGTGCACATGGTACACGCTTTGGGCAACAGAGTTTGCTGAAATGTTGTCAAAGGTATTTTCTAGGTAATACACAGTATCAGATGGATTTTTTTCTTTTAAGGTCATCAAGTTTCCTTTTAAAGAAATGTTAGGGTAATCCAATGTAATAAATCACATGAATAGAACAAAAGAAAAAAAAAAAACACAATCATTTCGATTGACAGAGAAAAAACATTCGACAAAATCCAGCACCCTTTCACGATGAACTCACTCAGAAATCTAGGAACAGAAAGAAATGTCTATGTACTAATGCACATTTATAAAAACCCACAGTTAGTATACACTCAGCAGGGACAGACTGCTTTCTCCCTAAGATCAGGAGTAAGACCAGGGTGCCCACTTTCACCACTGCTATTCCACATTGCACTGAAAGTTCTAACCAGAGGAATTAGACAAGAAAAAGAAATAAAAGGCATCCAAATCAGAAAAGACAAAACTACCTTTATTCTCAGATGACATGATCCTATATATAGAAAACCCTAAAGAACCAACAACAAAAGAAATCTAATAGAGTTAATAAACAAATTAAGCAAAGTTGTAGGATATAAGGTCAACACACGAAAAACCCACAATTGTGTTTCCATCCATCAGATATGAACAATCCAAAAAGGTAATTAAGAAAACAATTCCATTTACAATAGTATCCAAAAGAATAAAATACCTAGGAACAAATTAACCAAGGAGGTGAAACACTTACACATTGAAAATTACCAGAAATTGTTGAAAGAAATTAAAGACCTAAATAAATGGAAAGGCATCTCATGATATACTGCTGTTAAGATGCCATACTACCCAAAGCAATATATAGATTCTTATGGGACTACCAATTACACCAAATAGCCAAAACAATCTTTAAAAAGAACAAAGTTGGAGGACTCACAATTCCAATTTCAAAATTTACTACAAAACTACATACAGTCAAAACAGTGGTACTGGCATAAAGATAGCCATATAAACCAATGAAATAGAATTGAAAGTTCAAAAATAAACCCATACATGGCCAATTGCTTTTTCACAAAGTATCAAGGTCATTCGATGGGGAAAGAACAGTCTCTTAAGCATATGGTTCTGAGACAACTGATCTCCCCATGCAAAAAAAAAAAAAAAAAAATGAAGTTGGACTCCTAACTCATACCATATACGAAAGTTAATTCAAAGTAGATCAATAACCTAAGTACAAGAGCTAAAAACATAGATCTCTTCAAAGAAAACAGGGGTAAATCTTCATGATCTTAGATTTGGAAGTGGATTCTTAGATATGACATCAAAAGCACGAGTAACAGAAGAAAAAATACATATTGAACTTATCAAAATTAAAAACTTTCGTACATCACAAAAGTATCAAGAAAGTGAAAAGCCAACATATAGAATGGGAGAAAATTTTTATAAACCAAATATCTGGTACTGGCCTAGTATCTAAAATATATATATATAAAAAAAAACTCTTACCATTTAACAACGAAAAGACAAAACAACCCAATTTTAAAATAAGTAAAGGACTTGAATAGACCCCTTTACTAAAATAAGTAAAGGACTTGAATATTTCAACAAAGAAGATATACAAATGGCCAATAGCTCATGGAAAGGGGCTCAACATCCTAATCATTATGGACATGCAAAGCAAAACAATATATCACTTTCACACCGGTAGGATGGCAATAATCAGAGTGATAGAGAGAGGGAGGGAGGGAGAGAGAGAGACAAGGAGAGAGGGAGACAGAGAGAGACAGAGAGACAGAGAGACAGAGAGAGAGAGAGAGAAAAAGAGAGAGAGAATAAGTGTTGGTGAGGATATAGAGAAACTGACCTCTTGTACAATACTGGTGGGAATGTAAATTGATACAGCTGCTGTAGAAAAGTCTGGTGATTCCTCAAAAATTTGAACATAGAATATGACCTAGTAATTTCACTCCTAGGTATATTCCAAAAGAACTAAAAACAGGGACAAAAAAAAAAAAAAAATACAGGTACACACGTCTTCATAGCTCCACTCCAACTTTCTGATGCCCAAGCCTCGCTCTCATCCCAAGGTTTCTCAGCCACAGCACTACTGACATTTGGGGCTGGAGACTTCCTCGTGGCGGGAGACTGTCCTGTGTACTGTGAGATGTTGAGCAGCATCTCTAGCCAATACCCACTCGACGCCCGTAGCACACTCCCCTCAGTTGTGACAGCCAAAAATGTCTCCAAACATTGCCAAATGTCCCTGGGGAGCAAAAGTGCCCTTAGTGAGAGCCACTCCTCTTAACTCCTACACCTCCTCCCTCCCTCCTACTTCTAGAAGGTGAGGTGGGAGCTTCTGGAGAAAGGGTCTATTTCTTGCTCACCTCTTGCACATAGTAAGTCCTAAAGGAAGGTTTAAAAAGCATCAGCAAGAAAGGTCAGAGTCCTGAAATTGCTGGCTCACACACGCCCTTGGAAAAATTTAAACTAGTAATTGGCAAATGGCATCATCGAAAATATTGCAAAGGCTATTCTGGCTTCCCCAGAAGCTCCAACAGATTAGAGTCCTACATCTTCTCCAGGCAGGAGGGCATGCCAGGGTAGAAGGGCCACTCGCCTCTCACACCCTCTGCTGGCCGTACACAGGCCCAGCACTTTCACAACTCTGCAGCTGGCTCTCACTGAGCTCTCTGCCTAGGCCTCCTGGGCTGAGTTGGCCAGCAGGTACAGACTCCATCGTGGTGACACTAACAACACAGCGTGGAAATGGCCTGTCCACTAGTCCACTCAGGTCCTTGGGGACACGAACCAGCTGTCATTCATTTCTGGATTCTTGTACCCAGCTTGGTGCTTAGTACATAGTAGGTGCTTAAAAGCTGTTTATCAAATGAATGATAAATCCATGCACATACACTGAGCACCAACTGATGGATTAAGGTGAGCTAGAATTTTGATTTTAGGGTCTAATTTCTGAAACTATAAAGGAATGCCAGGGCAACAAGCTGGGTGTCTCCGTGTAGTTGAGTGTCAAGCAGGACACCTTATACCAATGTGATCAATTTTAGGCACATTTTAAATGTGCACATTTGAAATTGTGAGATATAAGAAATAATGAATGCATAAAATCGAAATGCTGGGCATCCCTCTGCCCCAGCAAGGCAAAAATATGCTACAATAATTTGAGACCTAGAAACCCCGAGAATGAATTTTTTTACATTGATTTCCGCTGGAAAACCAATCAAACTAAGCAAGTTTTGTATTATGTAAGCTCTTTGGGAACTTGCTCATGAAATCCTGGCTGGCTGGGGGAAAGGATGGTTGACTAGGACAGTGGGTGGAAGGATGGACAGGTGGCGCCCGGAGAGGGGTTGAGCAGACAGGCAAATGGGCAAGATGGACACGGAAGAATGGTGGGTGAAGCTGCCTCGCTCTGCACTGGAAGCTCTAATGAATGGAGTGACGAGCAGTTCTCCCCAGTTTGGGCCCTCTCTCACTCTGCAAATCCTTGAAGATCTGGTGTCCTTCTGATAGAGGCCAGTCGATCTAACCCCGCAAACCTACCTTGCAAGAGGTACTTCCACGAAATCCTCAGGGTCTTTCCCTCTTCAGAGTAATGACACGGAACAGCAAGATTACCACACGAGAACTTTCTCAAGGAAGTACCCAGAGACGAATGGGGGAGTGGTTTGAGAACGCTTCCAAAGAAACCTCTGAGCCTCCGTTTCCTCATCTATAAAGTGGAGACACTAATTCTTGCCCCATTTTCCTGCCTCACAGTTGCTCTTCGAATAACATATAAACATAGACGGCATTTACACAGACATAAACCATCAAGATTATAGAGTGCCTTCAAGCTTCCAATCCTCAAAACAATTGATGGATATTATTGCTATCGTCATTATTTTAGTACCATTTCACAGTTTGGTAAACTGTGGCTCAGGGAAGCTCGGTACCTCGACTTCGCTCAAAAGCAGGCCCAGCACCCATACCTTCCCCACTGCCTCACCACCAAAACTGGATATATAATTAATTCCAAACAAAGGAGGGTGTTACCATGAGCACATGGATACGATCCTCAAACCAGACACCTGGCCGTGTACATGGAAGATGATAGAACAGCACAGTGACATGCAAAGTAACAACGCTAGACGTGCGCAGTAGTTGAGGAGCATCGCGCATGTAGTTTGTTCCATGGGCAGGAAAAGCCAGGGTCTTTCCAATGAACCTTTGTGGACCCTGCCATGCCAAGCTGTAGGCCTTCACTGAAATAACCCAGCTGACCCGAAAACCAAGCACCGGTCAACACTATTTTTATTTCTTGCAAAATGAACCCAAGCAACAGCTGCTGGATACCAGGGCAATCACAGCCCTGGCCGTAATGAATGCAGGACACCACTCCGCTCCAACAAGTCCTGGCCAGCAGCCAAATGAGGGCTTGAAAGCACGGGGGTCATGAGTTTGTTTTCCAGCTTCCCCTGCCCACATCCTACCTATCAAGGTCTTTAAGAGAGTGAGGGCAGAATGTCAGCGTTCAATCAGCAATCCTGTTTCACACTCAGACTTTTTCTCCTACCAAGATGAACTCCTGAGAGCTTGCTGCCACTTACCGTCACTGAGGACACAGCCACCGGCTCCATTCTCATGTGGGTCTGATACGTGCCCACAGAGTGACTAAGGGAA
>NW_006442492.1:702867-716495 GCF_000325575.1 Pteropus alecto
TTTGGACAGCCAGTGCTCCAACACATACAAGTTTTCTTCCAAGGCATCTGTGCAGTACATGCCCTTATTTGTCACCTGTAATTAGAAGCCATTCCCAATGGTCCTCGCTCAGCCCTTGTCTGGCCTCAAGCTCTGGTACTTAAGAGGCTGTCCACGCTGTTAGGGGGTTGCCAGCCCATAGGGCCACCTCCCTTCGGCTTGCCACATTCCTGTACTTAGGCCTACTTCTCTGCTCATGCAATCACCCCCTTGCCCAACTCTGTGTCTCTAGAGTATGTTTTAAACACTCCCGAAATCATGAGAGCCCCATGTAAACAGGAAAACCAGACCGAGGTAGCCTCCTGTTCCTATAAGGTCATCTTTGTCAGACACCTGATTGGAGGTGAGGCAAGTCTCAGCAGAGCCTGGGTTTGGCTAAGTTGGGAAGAAAAGCAAAAATATCAGGAGGAAGAGCAGTGGTCAAGAACCCTCCTGCTGGTAAGCAACAGCGCAACGTCCTTTCGCAAATTCACGGATAATTAAGGTAATAAGAACAACCACGTGAGGCTGACAGGGTATTTAAAGCTGACTAGGAGCTACCTTAACCTATATTCCAGCCCAAGGGGCCAGGGGTATCACTGGTCGCAGTGTTTCCCAAAAAGTTACCTGCTCCAATCTGCAACCTAAGGGGTGGGGGATAATTTGCAAGTCTGGTGTCCTTGTTTCATAGATGAACAGAGGCCAGAGGTCACACATGAAATTAGCAGCACAGCCACACTCAGCACCAAAGTCCCAGCTTCAAGCCAGCGTTCCTTCCATACTGAGGCATCATTCACAGCAAAATCCACTGTCCTTGGGCATCTTGCTTGGTGCCCTGGAAAATGACCTGGGTTCACAGGGTGAATGAACCTTGGGCAAATTCAATACCCTCTCTGAGCCCCAAGCGGCTCATCTGCAAAGTAGGATGGACTTACAAGATAGAGCTGTCGAGAGTTTGGTGTGACCACCCCCATGGGGTGCTGGTGCAGCTCATCTTAGTGACTGCCATTAGCGATCATCACGTCACCCACCGTGATGCTCTGCCATCCATAGAGTGTTATCTCAGTAAGTCACACCCCCTCTCTAAATCGCAGTTTCCCCTTCTGGAAAATACCCAGCCTCGTCCTCCTCAGAATTATTGGGAGGATCAACCAAGATCCATTTAGTCACGAAACACAACCTTCCCCTTCTTGGTGCATCAAAATGGAAAGAGGCAGGCCACTAGGAGTGTGGTTCTGCTGTAAGGGTCCTCTCCTACGAATGGACTTACATTTGGTTCACGGGTGCCAGTGTGTCAGGCATAAGGGCCACTCCCTAAGGATCACCCAGCTCAGCTCCCCACATCAGGGACAGTCCCAGGACTCACTTCGGCTTTTCAGGGATCCAGCCACGAGCTGCTTGAGGAGGGGCACTACAGGGCAGGCACGTTCCCAAAGGGGAGAAATCTCAGGGGCTTCAGCACGAGCCAGCTTGAACTAACTTTTCATCCGTTCCCTGTTCCACTGGGGACATTCCCAAGGACTCCGTGTTTGTGGCAGGGAGTGGGATGCGGGTAGGGGGTGTCACTTTTTATGTTATTTAGAGAGAAGACTTTTTAAATGCCAACATAGGGGTTAAGGAAAGAGAAGAAAGAAAATGTTAGGAGTGCTGTAGGGAATAGAAAGTGATTCCTAATAAAACATAGGGAGTGTTTTTCTGTGTCATTAGCTTCGCTTGACCATGTTACAAGCTTCACATGCGTCATCTCAACTTGACCCTGCAACCCTCTGCAATACATACCACTTCTCACTCTCTTTTTATGGTGAGGTGAGGAAATAGCCTCCGTCACTCCCCAAGTTCACACGTTTAGGACCCAGGTGGCCTCCCTTGGAAGCCTGCCACTCCTCATCCTCACGCTTTCTTGTTCTGTGTGCACAAATCCTGAGAAAGGTCCCAAGTCAGCAGACCTGAGAAGTGACTGTCAGGGTATTCTGTTTGGTTTTGTGGAACCATGGGCTTGTTTTTAAATCTATGTCCACTCCTAAAGAACAAAAATACGACTAAGAAATAATAACAGAACTACTTCTCTAGACTTGGGGTTCTTCTCCTGGGATATATTTTGGGGGAGAAAGGAGAGTTCTGCCCAAATACAGAAAAAGCCTTTCAAATCAAGACCTAGCTGCTAGAATCCCAGAATCAGGAAAAGCCACATCTGGAAGGCAGTTCAAAGAGAACTCCTTACAGGGATGGAGATGGGCAGGAGGGAGAGCTAAGAGAAGACATCTGCTCTGGGGCTTTGAAGAATAGTTCACCGGCTTGCTAAGAGGGCAGGACATCTCAAGCAGAATTAGCTCTTGGCACCATGCTAGATGGTGAGTTAATAACTGCTGGCTAAACACGAGCACTCTGCCAAAGATACTAAGGAGCAGCGATTAGCAAATTGGTTCTATTATGAAAAATAACATTTTTCTTTAATACTTTTGTATCTGAAGAAGATATGACAATCTTCAAGTGACAGTGGAGGGAGGTATACCTCCCTGCAAACTGTAAGAGTTGAGAAGGCACATACCCTTGTATACTACAAAATGTCAACTTCCCCTGCAGTTGTGACAAAGTATGCTGGTGTGATGTCACTTTCTTACCCCAGAGGACAAATGCTCAGGGAGAACTGCAAACTACACTTCTAAGAGACTCTGTTCTCTGTTATTCCCTAACTACAAACACTAATTAAAGAGCCTTATACTAATAAAACGACACCTTCCATTAAAACAAATGTTTTGCATCCAGAATCTCGTTTACACCTCACAGCAGCCCTACAAGGAAAGTATTATTCTTATCCATTTCACAGTATTATTATTATTATTACCCCATTTCACAGATCAGGCATGAAAAACCAATGCCCAGAGAAGGGGGAGTGACTTGCCTAAAGTCACACACGCTGGAGGTGCATGGAATGCAAGCCTGCTCTGCCTGACTCCGAAGCCTAGATTTGTAATAGGTGGAGGTGAGCAGGTTGTTGATTCAATTGATTAACTGGCTACCCTCTAAAATGGGTAGAATCAGAAGCCTGGAAATGAGACCAAGAGAGAGCCAGCAGTTCTCAAACTCATCGCATGTCAGAGCAACTGGGTCTCTAGAGAATCCCAGCAAATGCGGTTTGCGTAAGTACAAAACATCAAAACATCAACATCCCTGTAGTCTTATGTCAAACCCCACACCACTCGATCCTAGAGCCCAGCAGGCGTGCAGCAGCAGGGGCCACTGATTTGGGAACTTCCGGGAGGAAAACACATTTGAGAAAAGTATGAATTTCAGTTCTCCGCCACTCAGGAAAAGGATCAGATTACCAAAAAGTCCCAGAGTGCTCCTGGAGTGTTGACTTTAAAAGGTGCATTTCCAGGTGCCTGGCACACTGTAGGTGTTCAATGAATGGCTTGTGAGCCAACTGATCTTTTGATGGGGTTGATCTGCTGCCCCAGGCAAAACTGGCCCGAATGATTCTAGACCAGCCCCTGCCCTGGAGAAATGTGACAGGAGCAGGTCTCCTACCTCCAGTGGAAAACTTGTCCCACCATCTCAAAGGCTAATCAGGGTCATCTGTTCTGCTAGTGTCTCCCTTGAATCATCCCTGAGGAAATTGTTAAAGTGGACTGTCCCACACACCCAAGGCCTGGGCCCCTGCCACCTTTTGCAGATGGAATTCCATCCTCCTTCCCCTCTGCTCCTTCTGTGCTGGGAATCTGTCTTCTTCAACCATTCACTCATCTGTCAGTGGGGATTTCCTGGGCACCTGCAAGGCGTGGTGCTGGCTGCTGGAGACATGGAGCAGGTAGCACAGGAATGGCACTGCCCACAAGCGATTAGTATCTCACCATGTAAGAGCACAGATGAACGTTAAGGGCACAGCCAGGAGAATCGCCCCAAAAGAGAAGCCTGTGCTGTACACGGAACTGGGGACGCTGCCTTGGTCTGAAAAGTGAGAGAACGTTTTCTCAAAGTAGGATGCTTCTGCTGAGACAGAAGGAGTGTCGTTTAGCCAGGCAAAGGTGCCCGGGCAGGAAGGTAGAGGAAGAGTGTTGGAGGCAGATTCCCCACAGGCAGCCCATTATTTCCCAAACTGCTTAGAACCAGAGCCCCTTCCCCACCTTGCATGGGTTATCGTTCCAAACAGGAAAGCCCCAATGGCACCACTTTGTTGGAAGTGTGACTATCGGAGACCACAGCCTTCCTTAGAATAAGTAGGGAGAGCCTGCTAAGGGGGGGTGTTTTCCACTAACGAATTATTCTAGTTACCAGTAGAGCCCATGACTCATTTATTTCCAAATAGAAAGGGAAGTGTGTTCAGGGTTGTTGTTTCATGTCACTCTCACCGATGGTTTAATTTGAAACAGTGAGTTCAACTGGAGTGACATAAAACCCCAGGCTAAGTGAAGAGTGTGGGTGTCTCCCGGGGCCCCAGCACAGGTGAGGGTGCTAAGGTGTGCTGGAGCCCAGAGAGGTTGAGACCAGCACTTCGGGTGTGAGGCTGACCTGGCTGGAGACTCTGCTGTTTGTCACCTGATTAACCTGAGCCTGTCACAGAAATTCTCTGAATTCTGGTTTCCTTGTATGTGGAATGGAGTAAATAACGCCCCCACCCTACCGAGTTGTCCTAGTGTATAACCACCTGGTGCATGCCAACTTCTCAATAATTGAGACTTCAAGTTTCTGCTATGCTCGCCTGGACTGTCCAGTACAAGGAGTCCTAGATCCCTAGAAAAAAGGAACACGGCGTAGCTTCCTGGAAGGCTATCTCTACAGTAATGATCTTATTGTTGTAACATACACAGAGGGCGACTAGAATAGAATGTGTAATGTGCATGAAGTTAGCAGATAAAATACAAGATTTCTGACCATGCTTCCAGGCTTCCCCAAATACAGATGCACAATCCACTCTCCTCTGAAGTAAGGATCCCTGAGTCAAAATTCGGAAGGAGCTTTAGAATAAGGGATCCCAAAGTTTCTCGGGAATAAGATTTTGAGGATACGTCTATTTCAAAAGATTAAAATGTTTATTTCCTCATAAAGATGAAGTATCTCATGTAATACTCTTTTTATCTCAGATCTAAAGGTGATCAAAGTAGGAGAGAGTTTACACAATACCTGAGCAGAAGGAAATACACTCCTTTGCATAAACATAAAATGCTTTCCCCAAGCTCCTCAAATCGTCACAGATTGGGCATGTTTGCACCTCTCATCACCTGGACTAGAATCGGCTGGGTTTTTCCACTTCAGACTTGGAGAGGTCAGTAAAGAAATCATGTCTTGTAAAGATCTTCCAAGACACTGTTTGAAGGAAAACATAACACAACATCTATACCTTTTAGTTTTTAAATGGAAAGACCCTCTTCCTGGGAACTCCCTTCAGTCCTGGGCAAATTTGGGTGGTGGGTCATTCTATCTATGGGAAAGCCCATTTATGTTAAAATTATAATAATGATCAGCATGAGAGATATAATTATATACCAGGTAAATGCAAAGAATAAAAGGTCTCCAGGCAACAAGGTCTGGGATGTTTTATACCAAACTGTACACAGCAGCTCACTCCAGGAGGAGGGACAGACAGAAGGATGGTGCAAGGAGACGCCCCATTTTCCTCTGTGCTGCTTCGGTCTTTACTTTGTAATATGCTTTTTAAAAATTAAATAAAATCGTGTCTTTCTAGCACACAAGACCACTATAAATGGTGGTCTGCTTTTTCTTTTTCATTATTTTTATTTATTTTATTTTATTTTTTTAGGCGAGGCAGCCCTTGGTTGACCTCACAGATTGCAAAGACCTTGTCAGCTTACAATCCCTTATTTTTTATGCCTACAGCACCTGGTCTTCCTAGGTGGTCTCCCATCCAAGTACTGAGCAGGCCCGACCTTGCTTAGCTTCCGAGATCAGACAGGATCAGGCTTGTTCAGGGTGGCATGGCCGCAAACTGCTTTTTCTTTTTTAAATGAGAGATTAGACTTCTATAAGAAACAGAATACTTTTCCTTAAAACAGAAGTTCTGGGGGCCAAAAAAAAAAAAAAAAATCACTGTCTTCTAGGTAAACCTAAACTGTCTTCTAGGTAAACCTAAAACATAAACCATTCTGGTGTGCGGAACTGGTGAGAGTTTGCACAGGGATTCCCAGAAACATAACCATTTATAGAAGCAAAGAAAGACCTTTCTCCTTCATCTGCTACATTGAGATCTTCAGATCAGCTTCTCCCAGGAATTGCTGTCCCCCTGGAAACCCTGCATGCTCCCATCTGTACAGGGCCCGTTCTTTCTATGCACTGACTTCCCATTCACTTGAACGCTGGCGCGTTGAGTTAGTGATCCCAGGGAGGGGCGAGCCCACTTACCACTCCTCTCTCCACTTTTTCTTTTCCCATGTCCTCTCAACTGTGCATTCAGGATTAGTTTTCCAGGTTCCTTGTTTGCGGAAGGCTTGAATCTAAGCCGGCTAGCTGTGGCTAGCTGCTCTCTGCCATGACTGTAAATGTCACTTTTAGATTAACTGGCCCCTGATGTTTAAAAATATCCTGGGCACACTTAACCTTCAAGGCACCAAAGAGAGCGGTAATAACCCAGGCAAAGTGGGTAATAATCCGGCACCAAAGCGTTAGTAGGGCATTTTCCACCTTTTAATCCCGTAATTTACTTTACTTCAAAATTCTTAAGACATCTAAGCCACAAGGTATCTGAAGTCCAAGTTTTAAGCAATACAAAGTCATGTTGGCCCTCCTAAAACATGCGGAAAATTAACTGCATACAAGATGTTGGTTGTTTTGAGAAATAGCTTCTGGAACAAGTCCTCGGTGAATGGGTTCAGGTGATCACTACGAATAAAGATCACCTGGCTTCTTTCCCTGGAAAAGATTTGGCAAATGCCATTCAAGAAATAGTCCTATGTCTTGGGACTTGGGGAAAAACAAAAACAAAAACAGCTCCATTCCCATTTAGGGTCTGCTGGCTCTTGCTAAAGCTGGGAGAAGAAACCCAGCATAAGCGCTGCAGTTACAGAATGTTCTGCCACATGGGGAGGGCTGGTGGCATGTGGGACAAAGGTCACCTCCAGTTCCAAACAGGAGCTGGCAGCAGGAAAGCAGAGGCCACACAACAGGGCACTGTGCTCCAGTAAACCAGGGTGCATCTTACTAAACAGCAAGTGGAAAAACTTGCAAGAGCTGACCTTATGCAAAAATGGTTTAAATGGGGCTGTGCCAGGTGCAGCCTTTACCCTGCTGGAGAAGCTACTTCATTTGTGGGCTTGTTTTCCAAGAAGGAAAAGTCATCCAATAGTGGACTTCTTGGAATTTTCTCCACTGGACTTCTAAGTAGGAAGTACATGTCTTGACTGCTCTTGTGTCCTCTTGAAATCTCAGTATCGTCAGCTGCCACCTGGATAGTGTCACATCTGTTTAATAGGGGTTGAGGATGAAATAATGCAGGTTGAGGGCTTAGCACAATGCCTACATATCTTAAGTTCTTAATTGGCAGCCTCTATGATTGTGATTAGATTATTTATCAAGACTACTTCGCGCTCTAGAGTAGCTCATACAATTCTTTGCCCACCAGGCTAGGCAAAGGGAGCATTCTAAATAAAAATACCCAAATTATAGACACGTATGTCCTTTCATGTTTCCTGGAAGAGTCATCTGTGACTTAAGGGAAAAAAAAAATTTTAACTTTATTTAAAATTCCTCCCCAATGATGCCAAATAATTATGATCTGGGCAGAGTGTCGATAGTGGCAAGACTATTAGGCTTTGCAATCAGGTTGGCGTGGGTTTGAATCCTAGCTCCATTACCTGAGGCTTTGAGCAAATGGCCAAGCCAGTATCCTCGCCCAACTATCTCAATATATGGTTGAGAAAACTAAATGAAAAAACATACATTGAGCTTCTAGCATAGTGGCTTGCTCATAACAGGCACTTAATATCTTTCTAATGAAACTGCTTAAAAGGACTAGAAACACTCCCCACTCCCCTTACACACTCTCTCTCTCTCTCAGATGAAGAACTCTCTGGTGGCTCAGCTCTCCCTTGACTCTCTTTAAGGCACGGGTATTTTCTAGAAGCCAAGCAGAAGGCATGAAACCAGATATTCACAAACTTTTCCCACCAAACACAAGAACATTAACAGAAAAATATATTTCTTTAAGCACATCTTAGATTCAGAAAATCATACATATCAAGACATTTGCCTGCCTCTCCGCCCCCCCCCCAAAAGTGACCACATGGCCTTAAGAAAAAGGGCACCTGGAAGGAAGTTGCCAGTCCTGCTGCAAACAAGACATTTTATAAAAATGCCTACGCCTTCTCTTCCCCCTAAGGGCCAATTAAATCAGAACTTCTAGGAGTGGGCCTGGCATTAATCTTTTTTAAAGTTTCCTGTGGTGAGGCTTGAAGAGCACTCACTGTTTGAAGCCTCTGGACCCCCACTCTGTCACCATAGATACCACTGAGGGGGACACAAGGACACAGGAAATATACAACGGAGCAGCAAAGAATGCAAAGCATTGATTGACCTCCTGCCTGGTCTGCCCCACTCACCAGTATCTGCATTTCCAAACACACTTCAAAATTTAAAAACTGGTTCCAACCGAGGTAAACAATAATTAGGTCATGATATCCAAATTAAGTGTCAGAAGTACTCTAAATAGGAAAAGAGCCATCTTTCTCAGTTTGAATTACCACCAGTCAATAAGCCAGGACCCTCCAGAGTAGCCAGAGGCCTCTAACTTGTATACCTCCAAGGTCTGACAAAGAGGAAAAGCCACCGACACACACAGACACACCAAAAAGTTTGCTTCTCCAATCTAAAACTCTAAGACTTTTTATGCCAGGAGCAAACTGAAGCAGAAAGTGAATTTTAAAAGTGGGCAGGGAGAGAATGTATTATCTTATCTAATAATGGAAGCATACTAACAATATGCTAAAGTCTAAAAAAAAAAAAAATTCACATTCCCCTATCTTGCCCTGCTGGACTCCAATCACAGATAGTGACTTTCACATGATTATTTTATAACTTGGGGTTCCCAGGACAACATTCTGCATAACTGACTTCCTTGTGTTTCCAAAAGGCCTCAGCAGATGCTCCTCTCCTTGCCTAAGGATGAAACAGGAATCATTTTGGGTGTCCAGGTTCTCACATACTCCTACAGCAAGCCACACACAATTGCCCAGAGTGGGAGGACACAACAGATGGGCTCTGGCATTGCTGATGTCTGAATAGGAGCACTTAGAACAAGAGTCTGCAAACTATAGCCTGTGCTGCCTGATTTCCTATGGCTCCCAAACTGAGTGGTTTTTACATTTGTTAAATGCTTGAAAAAAAATTAAGATTTCATGACATGTGCAAATCAGATTAAATTCCAATTTCAGTGTCCATAGTTTATTGGAACGCATCCACACCTGTTCATTTATATTTTGCATGTGGCTGCTTTCTCTAGAGTAGTTCCCAGAGACAGGATGACTGCAAAGCTTATCATCTGACCATTTACAGAAAAAATATGCTGACCTCTGACCTAAAAGGCCAAAATTGCCTTTTAGTACACAGATATGCGTAATTTCAGTCCATAAAAAAGTATTTTGGAATATCTAGTGCTATTACTGCAGCAAATTGAAAATGTGAAAAAAAACACAACTATATAGCTAAAAGTTCTTCGAAATGAGCCTTGTTCCTAAAATGTTAGTGATTAAATTAGTATTATTTGGGGGGAGTCACAGACTATTTAAGATGCTGCTGTGTCGCTTAAAGTGTCACTATACTAAGATTCAATATTTTTTAAAACAGTAAGTTTGCTGGTAGAATTTATTTTTATTTTTTAGGTGAGGCAACCCTTGGTTGACCTCACAGATTGCAAGGAACTTGTCAGCTTACAGTCCCTTTATTTTTCATGCCTACAGCACCTGGTCTTCCTAGGTGGTCTCCCATCCACGTACTAACCAGGTCCGACCCTGCTTAAGCTTCCGGCTTGTTCAGGGTAGCATGGCCATAGACTAGAATTCTTTATAGTTAACTCAGTTTACTGCTTGCTTCCTTCCTACTCACAGCACTGCATTGTGAAGGAAGTGTCAAAACCAAATGGATACAAAAATATTAGCCCCTCATTTCTCCCTTGGATAAGGAAGCCCATTGTAATGCTGAGAACCGCAAGGCACCAGAGTGCAAATGAATGCATCTTTGTGTTGTGTCTTCCTCTGTGAAAGCCTGCTTGCCGATGATAAAATGTGGGATCACAAGCCCTACTCCCCCAAAATCGAAAAACTAAGGCCTTGAAAGGCAAGTAATATTCTCAAGTCAAAGTAAGGTTTCCAACTCCCTGCTTTCATAAGAAACGTCTGTGCCGGTCTAAGTGTCCTCGACCTCCTGATCGCTTTTACTTCCTTCATCTGACACCAGGGGAGTCCAGTCTTTCATCTAGATGGGCCACCCTCACTACTCCAGCCAAGTGCTGGCAGGTCAGTGGGCCATCAGGGCATCTTCCCAGTGCCCCAGCCTCACACCTCAACTGCAGGTTCCCAAGTTGAGTCTGGAAACACTAGCAGAGGGAGGGTGGGAAAGCTCTCCTCACACCATCCCAGGGCTTGGCAGGACACAGCCATGACACAAAAGAATGCTTTCCGCCACAGCGGCTCCTTTAGGATCTCACCATACCCTGACCCCTGTCTAGTCTCCCCACTGCGCTAGGGTTCGGGGCACAGACTCCAGCTTGGGTGGGGCACGGCTCGTCCTGGCCTCTCAGTCCGCTCGCGCCCTTCCAGGGAACCCAGCCCGGGGCTTACCGAGGCCTGGCGGAGCGGGTGGGCAGCTCCACCGGGTGGATGTCGGTGCAGAGGCGGGTCTTCCTGCCCACAATGGTTGCCATGGATACCACAGCCCCGGGGCAGGAGGTGGGAGTTAGTCGGCGCCCCCGCCCAGGCCCAAAGCGGGCTGAGAGGCTAAAGGACACTCAGTATAAAGAGTACTCGGCACAAAGTGAAAGTTCAACAACCTTTTATTACCAAACTCAAGCAGGGTTAACTCTTAAACCCCACTAACAGCAAAAGAGAATCTCTAACAGGATCTTAGGATGGAGGTACAGACCTAATAAAGACTGTCTCTTAAAGGATTTAAAAAAATACGTATATACACCTGCATAAGTATTTTTTAAAAGAGCAAAATTCTCCAGTGCTGCAGAAACAGATATGCGTAACTGCAGTCCATAAAAAAACAGCATCTGGCACTATGCTACCTTGAAAATTCAACTCAGGATGCATGTAGAAAAGCATTTCCTCTCTTAAAAAAAAAAAAAAAAAAATCCCCCTTTCTCCTTCCTCCTGTTGAACTTCCAGGGCTTAATCCTAGAAACACCTGAAGAACAGTATAAACAAGGCCCAGCCCACTTCTCTCAGCCTCTGCCAGTCTGCAAAGCTTCACAAGGATTGCTCCTTAGGAATTTTCACCTCTACTACAATCAGAAAATTGATCCTGAATTTCTGTTCACTTGTAAAAAAATGCCCTCATATTTCCTTCAAGGAAGGGCCTGAGGGCTCTGCGAAGGATCAAAGGGGCAGTGAACCCAGCCAAGACTGGAACACCACCAGGCTGGGCAAAGGGAGCATTCCAAATAAAAATACCCAACACCTTATAACCTAAAATCTAACCTACCAGGTAAAAATAAGTAGCAGCTTGCTGTACCAAAAAGGTGCTTATCTTTCCCCTTAAACCGTTAAGGTAACGGCAGAAAGGAGAGTCTAGAGTATTAGACCTTCTCTCTCTTCCAAGTACTTTGACACATATTCTAAGCCAAAGCCACGTTTGCAAAGGCAGACATGTGGTCACAGGGTAGTCTTTGCTGTGTCCAGCTGGATAAAGCTGCCACTTCTATGCAGGCTGGCTCATGACTGCTTTACCAAAATTTTTTCCCCTTGTACAGAGTACTTAAGAATCACTAGGGAAATTATTTTTTCAATTCAACTTTGTAACTGACAAATACTTCAATAACAGTTTCTAGAAAACTGCCTGAAGACCCCCTTGCCCCAGGTCAGGGGTCAAAGATCCTTCCAGTCGATGGGATCCTTGCCGGACTTCTGCAGCAGCTCGTTGGCTTTAGAGAAATGTCTACATCCAAAGAACCCTCTGTACACAGACAAAGGGGAGGGATGAGCAGTCTGCAGCACATGGTGGCGCTTCTGAAAGAGAACAAGAGAATGACTAAAAGGTAGTAGGTACATTTGGGACTTTATGGCTGTTGCACTTGAAGACGGCTGTGCCATTCTCTTTGCTTTCTAAATTCTCCCACTTTTCAAAGTGTATGTACTTGCCTCAGTGTTCGTACTAGAACATCAATGCATTCATTTATTCATTTGCAAAGCAACTCCTTTTGCTAGGCTCTGAGGCCATAGAGGACTTGGCACCATCTATTCAATGTTTAAGTGCCTATACCTTATTATCTAGCAATTCCACTGCTAAGAATATATTTGCTAAAGCACATCATGATGCATATACCTACACAAAGATGCAGGTTTAAGGAGGGTCACTGCAGCGCTGCTTATAGAGGTAAAAGCTAATATAAATCCAGTGTTATACAACTGGCTAAAAATATTTTTCTAAAGTTCTTACAATGCAACACCACATGGCTGCTAGGAGAATAAGGCCAAGTTACATATGCTGATTCAGGAAGATCTCCAAACTATATCAATTGAAATAAATGGAAAAGTGCTAATTGCATTTAAAAAATGTTGAGGGGGGAATACCTGAGACACTACTTAGAGTAGTTCCTTCAGGAAAAAAACATAGTGGAAAGTATTTACTTTCTATTTTGTACTTTTCTATACTATCTGAATTATCTCACCACAAAAATGAAATACTTTGATTTTTTTAAATGTCAACTATAGGTAACTGAACAGGAAGATTATAGACTTTTGTTTTCTTCTTTATTCTTTTCTGTATTTAAATAAAAAACACCTAATAATTGTTTTCAAAACATCCCTGCCTTCAAGTAGCTCAGTCTAGAAAGGGACATAACTGAAGCCAGGAGGGCCCAGTATGGTTAAGAGCAGAGCCTGGAGCCAGATGGCCTGGGTTCAAGTCCTGGCTCTGTCACTTAGTAGTTAGGTAGCCACGAGGAAGTCGCTGACCTTCTCTCAGCTGCAGTTTGAGTATCAACATCTAGCTCCCGGTTACTGTGAAAGAACAAATGATCATGTAGTACAGAGTATTATGAGAATATAGATCAAGTGTCTGGCAAGCAATAGAGGCCCCTGAAAATGTGAGCTGTGCTGAGCTTTGAAGGATGCTAGCCTCTGGGGAAGGCAAAAAAGTGGGGCTCAGAAAGAAATCTAGGCGGTTTAGTCAGCCTGGAGTTCTGAGTGAAAAGAGGGGAGCTATGGCTGAGAGGCAGACCAGGGCTATGTCCAGGACCCCACCTTGTCAGCCTAAGCCAAAGCCTTTCAGGGAGAAGGCATCTGACTGCCCCAGGGAAGATCAGAGGAGGGCCTGAACTAAGACAAAGGTGGTCAAGTGGGATGGGTTTGAAAGACAGTAGAGAAGAAAGGCTATAAGTGACTGACTAACAATATGGGATGAAGAGAGCAGAAAGACAGGGAGAGAAAAAAGGAGAAGAGGGA
>NW_006442492.1:716530-787849 GCF_000325575.1 Pteropus alecto
TCCAACCATAAAAAGTAGATAGTACTTTTTATCCTTGGGTAGTACAGAGAAGCAAGGTTAGTGAGGGATGGATGAGGAAAGGAGAATTTTGCTTGGAAATATTAAATTTGATGTGCTTTGGATCACTAGTAAGTAGGCAGCTGAGTATATCTACTGTTCAGGAAAGATACTGGGTTGGATATGTGATTTGGTTTTAATGATTGAGCAACTATAATAACTGTTTAACTTTCAAACCAAACCATGCTTAACAATAATAAAGATTACAAATATACTGAGTAAGAGCTATACAGACCACAAACCTCCCTAAGACAGAGATTGTAAATTACTAGATAACCATATCTTAGCACTTAGTTCATTTGTGCCAGATTTTATTCCTACACTTCCCTTCCGTAAAAGAATATCTGAAAACCTCTTGTTCATTTATATAGAAATTTTATAGGGAAAGCTTTATAATCTGACTATACACAATTGCTATTTGCTTATACATGCATAAAAAGTCACAGGAAGATGGCAGAAACTAAAAGCCACTGCTGATGCAAGCCCAGGAGGAAAATGAACAGATGGGGACTTGGATGGGAGACTTCTCACCATATATCTTAACATCCTTTCTTTTAAATTACGTGAATCTACCTTTAAAAAATCTAAATTACAAAATAAAGACAAAACTCAATTTAAGAAAAATGGAGGTGATAGTTGGCATGTGAGCAAAGTCAATAAACTTGAACTCAATCACTGATTTCCAATCCTAACATACTCACCTGTGAACTTCACAGAGTTCACGCTCAAAAACACCCACCAAGATGAGCGAGCTGCTTAGGAAGTCTGAAGCTCCAGAGCAGGTCTCATCTTGGCTGTCATTCAGCCAACTTTGTGCAAGTGACTCTGTCTCTGAGCCCCAGTACAAAATTGGGTCAGTGTACGCCTACGTGCATAGCCCTTCCCAGAGTATTAAGATTCTGCATTAAAAGTGTTTGACTTGGTACCTAACAGAGGGTAGGGGATCAATATATTTGGACATTTCTGATACACCAGAAAATATTATTGGGTTACCTCAGTTAATCTCTTAACTTCACTTATTAAATAAAGTGTTTCTAATTTCTTCCCCATCCACACTTCCTAATTCTCTCTCCCAGTTGCCCAAACTAAATACTTGTTCTTGACTCCTCTCTCTCACCCCCACTGCCATCTCCCCTCTGCATTCTCCATCAAACTACCATCATCCCCAGTCTGTCAGTTATCCTGAAGAGAAATGACGGTGGCTTACCCAAAGTGGCAGTAGTGTCAACTGGGAGAATTAGTAAAATTGGGATGTCTTTAGGAGGCAGAGCTGACAGGATTCCCTAATGGACTGCATTTGAGGGGATGAGGGAAACATTTGAGGAGGACTTCTGGTTGTTAATGTCAGCAACCAGAAACATAAGCACTTTGGTAGGTGAATGGAAAAGGAACAAGTTGGGGGAAAACACAGAAAAGGCAGTGATTAAAAAACTGGTTTGGTGGTGCTGGGTATTGGCAATCAGAGCTCAGGTTTAATGATTATCACCAACAGTATTTTCATGGGGGAAGTTAAATTTGTGATTAAGTGGATTACTTTGTGTTTTCTATATACTCTCAAACTTCTTGGAAGAAACTTACCTCATTCTTCACTTACTACATCATTTGTTAAGTGAATGGTATTCAGGAACCAATGTATCTGAGTATATGGCAAGTACATTTCTGTATTGCTATTAAATCATAAGTTGGCCAGTTGCTTTCCTCATACACTGCTAAACATTCCTATAATTCGACTAAATTGTGTTATTTTCAGTGGGAAACCCAACCATAATTATAACAGTCTTAAGGGAAAATAAGTTTCATTTTTATGACATGAATTTTCCAGGACCACACCGCAAGGATTCCTAGAAGTCTCTAACCTGGTTTAAACTGTTAAAAACAACATACCCTATCGATGGCACTGCCCTTCTTCTGAGCATAGGAACCCCAGAGCAAGAAGACAAGGCCATGTGAATTCTGATTTAGCCAGGACACAACCGCATCGGTAAATTGCTCCCAACCTCTCTCTTTATGAGAATTGGCCTGATGAGCCCGGACTGTGAGGACAGCGTTGAGTAGGAGAACACCTGTGAACACACACCAAGGAAACAGGTTAAAGGCAGGATGAAATGAGTCAGCCCAACACCCAACGACAAGGAATAATCACATGAAACCATTCTCCTGACGGAATCCAGAACAACTGTCTGAAATTTGGTCATAGACAAAGTGTTACAGCAGACTGCTGGGTACCTCTGGGCATTCAAACTTTCACCTCCGCACTTTCAACATCTTCCGAGTTGGCAACAGTAAACATTATATATCCCTCATCAGAAAGAATTATTTTAAAAAAATATCCTAAGTGCTATTAAATAACCCCAGAAAATAACAAAAGGAGGCCAAAGTGTTTCATCCAAACAAAACTCTAACTGCAAGAAACCAAAGAGTAAATATTCTTTCCTTGTCCCAGTAATAATGTTAAAAAAGAAAAAAGTCCTGAGATAGGTATTAAACACATACAACACAACCTACAATGAAATGACAAAAGTGAGGCCACCTTCTGATTTGTCAAAGTTAAATGGATAAACGTAAAATATGAATAACGAGGAACACACTTTTCTCTTTCAAATTATGGTTGAAACATGAAAGACTGGCTACAGGATAGAATGAAGATATTTTTTCTCACTTACATAAGTTTAGCCATTTTATTAGCCCTCTTGTCCTTCATGACTATCTTTTACAAACAGAAACAAGTGGACAGAAAAGAGGACTGTTGAAATCTGTCCGAGACATACTGAGCAGTGGTTGGTTTACCTTGCTTGGCCCATCCAGATAAATCTCCATGACCAGGATGAACAAAACCATCTATGTCTGTAGACAGCTCTTTATAAATGTTTTCCAAACTGAAAGCAAGCAGGAAGAAAAAAAAAAACAGAATCTTAAGACAATTCCCAAAATTCAGTAACCTCCAATATACATGTGAATTATAATGCGTAAAGCAGTCCCTGGAGGGAACAATGCAACAAATTGCAGTGATTCATGAGGAAACACCACCTTTCCTTCTGACAGGTAACACTTTATTTTCGTCTGTGCTTGGATTTAAGGAACAGCATTTTGGAAGATGTAAGTAAATCAGTCTTGGAGTTATAACGCCCCTCTCCAATTGATGGTTATTTTTGTCCCACAGGAGACTTGTAGCAATGACTGAAGACATTTTTCATTGCCATTTTGTTTGAACTCTGGTTCTGGGGAGAGGGGCAGTGCTGCTAAACATCCTACAGTGTACAAGACCAATCTTCTCCATCGCAAAGACCCAGCCCCCAAATACCAACTAGATTGAGAAACCCTGCTCCAAAGGCTAGCAAAAGTCCGCCAAATAGGCATACCTGCAATTTGCAAAGTACACACCCGAGAGTAATTGCGATTATATACGTGAGCCATCTATAAAGCAATCGTACCTGGGTGGAGGTGGGACAGGTCTTTGAACACTAAAGCAGAGCCCATGAGCTTGATTGGGTCCATGATATGGATCCTGTCCCAAGATGACAACTTTCACCTGTGAACACCAGGTGGCAAGAAATTAAACACTGTAGTATAGAGTTTAAACAAACACCTGGCTGACTGATGACCTATGCAAAGGGACACTACGAGGGGGCAGCTACCCTCCTGGCGCAATTAAGAACCCCCAGAATAAAGTAGGCGACCTAGCACCTTTACTTTCCATTACCAAATCATCCTTCACTCAATCCCCCTGCCACACTGCCCTCTCCCTTCTGGCGCAGGTATTTGAAACAAGTTGGGGGTCAACTCTGTTTTCATCCCCTTCATTTTTCAAATAATGAAAGTAAATACACCCTTGAAACAAGTACTACCATCCAGAAACATATAAAGTAGTTAGTCATCTCCTAGCCATTCCTATCCCATACTGATTCAACCATTTTTAATTATCTATAGAACTGGGGTTATTGTACTCATTACCCTACATTTTTGTGCTTCTCACATCACACATTTTGGGCATCCTTCAATTCAACAAAGAGCTCAATCACTGAAGGGCAGTCAGCTTGTTACCTAATTTTTTTCCAGTACAAAACAGAACCCAATCAACATCTGAGTACATATATCCTTATATATGGTTGCTTTTACTTCTTTGGAAGTTACAATAGTGGAGTTGCAGGTCAAAAGATAAGTGTATTTGAAATTTTCATAGACATATGCCAAATTGCTTTTCAATGAGTTGAGGCAATTAAAAATTCTCACCAGCAGCAATATGAAGGTGCTTCTTCCCTTATTCCTCTAAGGAACAAACCCACAAGTAAATGAGGTCAGGTCAAAGAGCCATGGGAGTAGGTGGCAAGATGCAATGAAAAGTAATTAAGTCACTGTCAAGGGTGGTATTAAAATACAGCTAGTCCTTTTGATCTGGAGACCATCCACCTCTTCATTCTCATGGTATTCTTTCTTAGAATCTTCTTCCATAACCTGGACATATACCTTTATCTTTCAAAATTCAGCTTTAAAAGTTTTCATTATCAGGAAGCTTTTGTGGACCTCTCTGTTACTACTGTTGGTGCTCACACTGTTCCCAGCATATTCATCAAGAAGCAACTTGTCTTAGCAGGGAAGCCTTGCAGTTCTGGGCTTGGTTAAGGGATGACCTTGAAGGAGACAAATAACCTCCCAGACCCTCCATATGCTCATCTGCAAAGAAGCCCACGAGCCATCTGATTTTCACAAGTTTCATGCTGTTTTCTTATTCGTCCCTATTAATATCAATCATTGGTATTCCAAACAGGGAATACTATTCAAATAAGGCACAAAATAGTACTCAATTTTGAAGTTAAAAACTTCGAAAACAAGGAGCTATATTCAAAGTCCTTGCTCTAAACTGAAAATTGTTAAGTTTGCTAAGTACTGGGTGTAGCAGCCTTATCGAGATGGCTTATTCACCTATTTCACTTCCATTTAACAGGTATTTATTAATAGCAGGATACCTGCTTCAGCTTACAAATGGGAGGGAAAAGAACAAAATGTAAAACCTCCAGTGTAAGCAGATACTAACCAATTGGAGGGGTTTAGAGGAAAACCAGATTACAACACAAAGGTGGTGGGGAACAGGGTTCATTCAATGAGGTGCCATAGATGAATCTAATTGGTTTTCAATAGACAAGTGAGGAGAGGGCTGCCACACTGTCCCACTCTGAAAAGAATGGGAGGTGGAAGTAAGGCTGACAAGTAGACTATGGCCACACTCATGTTCAGCTTTCAGCATTCAGACAGTGGGAAGCCAGAGACAAGCTTCTGGACAGGAGACTGACAACAAGAGCCACTAGGCAGCAGCCATTGTATGCAATGAACCAAAGCAAAGGGATTTATTAACAGGATAGCAAAATTGTTTAGGTCAGAAGTTCAGAGCTTGAAAGTGTCAACTATAAAAGACAGTGTGACTGAGCTGCAAGCTGCTTCAGGGGCGTTTTTAGGATTCAATATAGTAGAAGACATCAAGACCAAAATCAAGAACTATCAGACTACCCCGTTTGACAGCTCCTACCCCACCCAGAACCATACCAGGAACTGTTGGCAGAAATACCTGGACTTTCATTGCTATGAGAAGGCAAAGAATGGTAAAGGAGGTGGTGTCTCCATGTGCAAATGGTACCAACATATGTACAAATCCTTCTGCCCATATCCTGGGTATCAGCCTGGGACAACTGTAGGACAGAAGGCATGTTTCCTAGGAAGATCTGAACTGGTTTCACCCGGCCTCTTCTCTGTCTTCCATCCTTCTCCAAGGGAGGTGAAGGGGGACCTGGGTATATCCCACTTGGGATCCTGAATCATGGCTTAACTAACCATTAATAGTTGTTGGGGGAAAAAATAAGTGTAGTCAGACAGAATATTGAGCTACACATCAAGCTGGGGTCGACTACGACCAGATGAAAAAGACTTAACTGCTTCATGTCTCAGTTTCTTCATAACCACCACAATAAAACCTAACACTGGCATGGGGTAGGTTTCAAGATTAAATAAAATAAAAAATGAGAACGTATAGACACATGATCTATGTACATAGTTTTCTTTTGTGCTGCATAAACAGCACATGGTAAAAGTTAAAAAAAAAAAAAAGTAAATATAGGCTAAAATATAGCCTACCAAGTCTCACAATTGCAGTATTTACTGAATTATGGACAGTGGTTTAACTCCTGTGTCCCTAATTAAGAAATACTATTTGATTCTCATGCCTGTTTTACTAAAATTCATCCACAACTTGTACTTACATCTCTAATGTCACACATTTGGGTCCATGTGAAGACTTGGTCTGGGGGTGGATAAACAGTGTAATGTCTTCTTTCTTCTGCAACAAATCCCATTAACTGATTGAAAGAGAAACTAGATTTAAAATCAGATTCTAACTGGAAAGCATAAGAATTCAATAAGAAAGGTAACTGAAGAATTATATAGCTCTATGCCTCTTTTATAACCAAATTCTTTTTAAAAACAACAACAATAGTACCTAAGCGCTCTCCACCAAAGTCGCTCAAGCTCTTCAATTCCCTCCCCCTTACTTTGGGCTGAGTCGAAGTCGATTGGCTTGGCAGCTCCGATTTCCTATTGCCAACCCCTCCCACATTTATTTTTAAAGGCCCTGCAAAGTTTGTGGTTTTACTATGCCACCTTTTCCTGGAAAGCAACTAAGGGGATTAAAAGAAGTCATGATATAATCTTACAGTCACTTAAAAACTTTAATATAAATGTGTGGACTCAAAACACCATGGCCTTATTTTAACCTCTTTAGCATTAAAAGGACGTTCAAGGAGGGAAAACAGACTACAAAAGCAACATCCTATAAACGTGGCCTTGGCTTGCAATACTAAGAAGACAAAAGGCCTGCAGCCTCCACGTTTACCTTTATAAAATACGGTTTTCCGAACTCTCCACTGAGGTGCTTCTTCCAGCTCTCACCGAAACCCACTGGCACATTGCGCGCGGCGAGTCTGAGCAGGGCCGCGGCCTTGTTCCTCTGGATGCGGACCAACTGCTCCGGGCTCAGCGGCGACAAGGGCGGCACGCCAGGCTCCTCCTGCCCGGCCCGGGCCTTCTTGGCGGGGCTGGCCTGCAAGTGGTCCCCGCAGAGGCGGGTCACGAGCCGCAACGAGCCTCTCCCAGGCGCCCACAGCTTCCGCCCCCAACCCAAAAGCTCATTACAGAGGACGCCCATTTGTGGGTTTCAGCCCAGCCCGAAAGGTCGGTGCAAAACCGGACTCTGGAAACCCAGGCCTTAGCCTAGTCCCTCACTAGGAGGCCGAAGGCCCAAATTTCTCGTTTGGTACTAAACCCGCGCAGGCAGAGGGGCGTTTTGCTGCGAGGCTCAGCATCCGGAAGCCCCGCCCCGTGGGACCCGCCACTCGCCTCCCCACATGGCCTTTTCGCGGCAAAAAACCTCCCCCCCGAGGTCCCGCCCCTCCTCTCTCTGACTGGATGGCAGGCCGAAGAGGGCGGACCTCTCGCCTCTGATAGGTGCCACTGGGCCAGAGGCTTGTCCCTATTGGCTGGCCCCTCAGCATGGCCGCCGATGGGGCACGGCGGCGGCTGTTTTGAACATGTAGAGACCAGTTTGAACGCGGCGCCCCAGCTCACCGAGGCAGCGGCGCGTTTCTGAAACCCCTCGGTCGCGCGGGGCCCGCCGCTTTCCCCCCTCTCCCTTCCCTTGGCCCCCGGCTTCACCAGAGGACCCCGGCGCGCCTCACCACCGAATCCCCGCTCTCCTCAGCTACTGCCGCCACGCCGGTTCCCCGGTCCGCCGACTCAGGGCTGCAGGCACGTCGCTTCCTGGCGGGGCTTGGGGAGAAGAAGGAGTAGAGAGTCTTCTGGCCGATCATCCCGAAGCCGAGGGGAGAGCGAACGCGCGCCGCTGGGGGACCCGCGAGGCTCGCTCAGACTGGCGGTCCGCAATTGGCGCCAAGCCACCCGCGCATGCTCCGACCGGGGGGCAGGGGGTGGAGGCTGGGCGGGGGGCTGGGCGAGGGGCGGTGGAGAGCCTAGTGCGCATGTGCAGGAGGGGCTGCTGCGGGCAGAGTTACCTTTTCATTCATCATATTAAGGCATCATACTTCTGCCTTGGGGCAAGTCCCTCCATCTCTCCCCAGTAAAAAGAAGATAAAAGTACCTATCCAGTAGAGTTGTTGTGGGAATGAAATTAGCATTGAAATAGTATTTATTTAGCTCTCAGATACATTACCTCATCCAATTTTCACAACCTATTTTACTGATGACAAAGTAAGGCAAGAGTAGTCCAACACAGCCTAACCTGCAAGGTTTGGGGGAGACTAATTGAAGTCGTGAAGGTTAAACTTCAAACTAGTTCTCCTAAAGGTACCACTGCACACCTCAACCCCAATACACCCCAGATTATTCTCCTTCTCTCCCCACATCCAAACCATCAACAGGTCCTCTTGGTCTGTCTCCAAAACAAAATCTGAATTCGGCTGCTGTTCTCCCTCTCCTGGCTACAACCACAGCTGGTCTCCTCTTTCCTACTCAATAGTCTGTTTGAAATGTAAATTACATTGTGATAATCTGCAGGTTAAAATCCTATCGTTTCCAAATATGCTTAGAGTAAAATCTCAGTTTCTTATTCTGCTGGTAAGGCTGCTTCCTTCTCTTGATGGAAGCCCCTACTACTGTGGCATGACTGAATCTGGGTCTTAGCATTCCCTGGACATGACCAGCTTGTCCCTTGTGTGGCCTTTACGTTCTTGCACACGCTGCCCCCCTGCCTGGAAGCTTCAGGTCTCAGCTCTGTACCCTTACTCTGAAAGTCTTTCTCCTCCTGTCCCACTTTCTAGCTGGTCACTCTATAGCTTCAGTAATATCTAAAATTCTCATTTATTCTTTCCTTATTTATTTCTCTCTCTGTCTCTGAAATGTAACCTGGATGAGGGCAGGGACTTTTTATCCTTGTGTTACTATTGTGTCCCAGTGCCAAGGATAAGGAGCTTGGTGGATAAGGAGAGAAGCTCATTTAAAATAATTTGCCCTTACATCTACTTTGAAAAAACAGTTCAGGAGTTTTGTATAAAGTGAAATAAACTCTTGCCAGGCGCCCTTGGAATGAAAATCTATATTCACACAAAAGCTTCTACATAAATGGATATAGTGTGTTTCTTTGTAATTGCCCCAAAGGAAACAACCCAAATGTCCCTCGGTGGGTAAGTAGGTAAACTGCGGGGCACTGGCACAATGGATACTGCTCAGCAATAAAAGGAACAACTGATGCAAATAGAGATACATCTTAAAGGCATTATGCTAAGTGAAAGAGGCCAGACACAAAAAGCTATATATTGTATGATTTCACTTGTAAGACATTCTAGAAAAGGCAAAACTATAGGGACAGAAAATATCAGTGGTTGGGGGCTTGGGGGAATTTTGTCAGGTGATAGAACTGTCCTGGATCTAGACTGTGGTGGTGGTCACACAACTCTGAACATTTATCAAAATTTGCAGAACTGTATGCTAAGAAGATTCAAAACAAAGCCCTCAATCTCACAGAGCTTTCATTGCATTGGGGAAAACAGAGAGTAAACAAAATTAGGAGCAGTGATAGAACCTGACATTTATTGGGAACATGGAAGCCCTTCTCAAACGTCCTCTTATTTAATCCTCATGATGTTCTCATGGCATAGGATTTATAGTCCCCAGTGTACAGATGAGGCAAATTCAAGCCGAGACTTTAACTGACCTGTAAGAGACGCACAGCTAGAGTAGAGGAGATGGAAATGGAAGCCACGAGTCGGACTGCTGAACTCGTGATCCTACCTGCGACAATATGCTAATGGCCCAACTCCTTGTTAGGAGGCCAGGTTAATCTCCAGAGAGAAGTGACACGGAACATGCAGCTCAAAAATCCTCAGCAGTTGAAGAGCAAATACTAGTTACACTCAAACACGGTAGCACTTGCATCGCGTCCAGAAGGCCAACAGGTGGCGCCCGGAGGCCGCCCGCGGCTTCATTTTGCAGATTTGCCTACGTTTCCCAGCCTGCAGCCGGAATGTACCCGGAAGTCGTGCTGCGGGCCGGGTGTGCGTCTTCTCTTTCCCGCCAGCCCTTTCTACAGTGTTTGCTGAATTCGGAGCCGCGCAGCTGCTGTGTGAAATTTTGAGAACCCTCGCCACCGCCCCCGCCCCCCCGACTCCACGCACGTGTTACAGTTTGTATTTTCTTTTAGAATCCGGCATGCGTATGATCACGTTTAACTGTTTTACGTTTAGCTTCATAAGCATGTTCATTTGAGGATCACTATACCTACCTATTTTAATACTGGCGTGGGAGGGCCGGTCATGTATGGGTGAAAAGGAGGTAGCCACATGGCTGGGTGACTTTGAGCAAACCCTTCCCCTTCCCCAGGTGTCAGTTTTCCCATTCCTAAAGTGAGGGTTTGTTTGGATTGTAGTTTACAAGTTTACCTGTGGCCTACGAATTCCCAGGGCAGATTTCTTTTAAAAAGGTTCGTGGGGGTGGAGTGCAGGCATTTGGGTTTTTGCAAGCTAGCCAGTTGATTCTAATGCATAGTGAGGTGTGGGAGACCAAGACCAGATAATCCCAACGGACCTTTTCAGCTTTAACGTCCTCTATTTCCATTCTAGGACATGGTATAAAACTTTTTTTGTGTGTGTGAGACGAAAGATACCAAAATGTCAATGGTGTAAAACTTAAGAGGAATGCTGCTGTGGGATCGCTTTGCCAAAGAGCAAATTTTTGCATCTCTTTGTCTTGCCACTGGCTCCTAGGTCTTTGCTTTGTGGAGACAACATGGACAGATTCCTGGTGAAGGGGGCTCTAGAGGGCCTTTTGGGAAAGAGAGAGCAAGAACAGACAGGAGAAGGTCCAGCAGAGTTGGGAGAATATGAAGAAAGCACCAGGAAAAGGCCCAGGACAGAAACCCCGAGGAATGGTGTTGACTTTGCAGATCTTAGCTGGCAACACATTCGAGCTGAAGGCCTGGACTGCAATTACACAGTCCTGTTTGGCAAAGCTGAAGCAGACAAGATTTTCCGAGAGTTGGAGCAAGAAGTGGAATATTTTACAGGTAAGTAGAGGACTGCCAGTGTGTGTTGAAGGCTTGTTTAATAAAACTAGTCTATGTTTAAAGAAATCGGAACTCAGGAGCCATTAATTACTGATGTGTTCGTTAATTTATTCAGTACATGTTCTCTGGGCTCCTGTTGGCCAAGACCCTGGTTATGTGCTTTGGATACAAACTTGGAAAAAAACGGGATTTCCTGCCCACCAGGAGCTGATAGATGACTAAATGGAATCCACCTGACTGCTGATTATAATCACCTGGCAAAATTGATAAAAAAAAGATGCTGAGTTCTACCTGAAATCAATTGTATCAGAATAGCTAGGTGCGCGGCCTGGACACCAGTATTAGAAAGATTCTGGGTGATTCCAAAATGCAGCAAGGGCTGAGAACTACTGGTCTAGTAGGAGAGACAGCAAATAACTAGGTAATTCTGCACCACGGTCTCAGCATCACCTGGAGGACTTTGTTGCTTGTGTGAACTTGGCTTCTTAGGACCTGTTCCCACAGTCCAGTGTCTGCATTTTTGGGTCATGCTGTTGCTGCTGGTCTGGGGACTGCACGTTGAGAACCGCTGCAAGGTGGCAGTGCACTTGGGAGTACAGAAGTCCACAGGAGACCCCCAACCTGCAGACTAAGCTGTCAGCCCCATCTTTCATGGAGTCTTAAACTCGTAGTCCCCCACAGTTGGCAAAATCACCCTGTATGTAACTTAACTTCATCTTGCTCGCATTTCAGCCTCTTTATCTTGCTCCCGCTATAGTTAAGACAATTAAGTTATGGTGTTTAAAAAAAAAAAAATTGGACTAGGACCGTGTTTCTCTAAGGACAGGAATCACTGTTCTTACATGCACGTATATGGGCAAGCCACAGTGACTTTTGAGGAGGGGTCTTCGGTCAGGGCATTCAATGTTATTCCTGTTTTACTCCCTTTCAGTCCTGAATACTCAAGGAGAGAGTATGCAGGGCACTCACTTGGCTGGTTTTCTGAGCTGCCATGTTTCACTGCACAGGTGCACTGGCCAAGGTGCAGGTGTTTGGAAAGTGGCACAGTGTACCAAGGAAGCAGGCGACGTATGGCGATGCTGGGCTGACCTATACATTTTCAGGCCTTACTCTGTCTCCAAAGCCCTGGATCCCAGTTCTAGAGCGAGTCCGAGATCGTGTTTCTTTGGTGACTGGGCAGACCTTCAACTTTGTGCTCATCAACAGGTGACATTCTACTTGTTTTTTACTTTTTATAGGCCATGGCACTGTATTTTATCCAAAAGGAAGAGTTTAAGATTCCACCGTATTTTACTCATTTGTACAATAAATTCTTTAGTGCAACAAGGATGTAATTAATAATGAAACAGTATGAGTAGTCCATCCTCATGGAGCTCATGCCATAGTGGGAAGTGAGGTGATTAACATGAACAGTTGAACAAGATCATTTTACATGTTGGTAAGTGTCTTGCTGACTTGACCAGGAGGAAGGGTTCTGCGTTTAGGGCAGTTTTTTAACAGCAGTACTACTAATGGGCTAGATAATTCTGTGGCAAAGGTGCATCGCAGGATGTCGAGCAGAATCCCTGGCCTTTATTCACTAGATGCCAGTAGCGCCCCCTCCCCCAGTCATAGCAACCCAAATGTCTCAGACATCGCCTAGTCCCCTGAGGGAAAATCATCATGGTTGACAACTCTGGGTTTAAGGGATTGTGGTTAAAGGAGGGCTCACGGAAGTGGTGATGTTTGAGCTGATAATTAAATGGAGAGAGCATGAGCCACACAGCCATCTGGAGGAAGAGCAGAGGATCTTGGAGTGTCTTCAGAGTGTAAAACCCATCAATATTGCCTGAAAGCAGTGAATGAGGGTATAGGTGGGCAGGGGCCAAACTGTACAAGGAGTATGGATTTTATTCTAGGTGTAGAAAGAAACCATTTTATGATAAAAGTTTACATATATGAACCAGGAGACCTAGAAGACAATGTTTTTGGCTTCTGTTGGTGTGTTGAGTTTTAAAGCATGTGATCAGAGGTCTGGATAACAAAGTGAAAAGGCTCCAGGCTTGGCTCACCTGATACAGGCAAGGCCCTGCAGCCCTTGCAGAAACCTGGCATGCTCGGAGCAGTGTTTCACACTAAAAATAATGCTGCAATGTTGGCATATTTCAGAAGAGGGTGTTCTGTGAAACATGCTTGCTTTCTCACTGCAGGTATAAAGATGGCTGTGACCACATCGGTGAGCACCGAGATGATGAAAGAGAACTGGCCCCTGGAAGCCCCATCGCCTCTGTCTCCTTTGGGGCCTGCCGAGACTTCTTTTTCCGACACAAGGATTCTCGAGGGAAAAACCCCTCCCGGAGGGTGAAGGTGATTAGGCTTCCATTGGCCCATGGAAGTTTGCTTATGATGAACCACCCGACCAACACTCACTGGTATCACAGTCTCCCCATCCGCAAGAAGGTTTTGGCTCCACGGGTCAATCTGACATTTCGTAAAATCCTGCCTACTAAAAAGTAAAAGTATTTTTCAGTTAGTACTTCTATTTTCTCCTTCCCTCGCTTCTAGAAGAGGGAGATGGAATTTCCTTTACCAACAGAGAAAGAAAAGGTTTAACCAAAGTGTAGGGCTTATTACATAACAGTACAGAATTCAGAAAGAGGATGTTTATATCAAACCAGTAAATTATGAAAGCAAACAAGTTGATTTTTTCATAACAAAATGATTTTTATTGCTATCATACACAGCAGATACAAAAGGTACCTTTAGCAAGTACATAAATCAGCAGTTGTTATGGCATAAACTACTAGTTTAACTTAGGTGTTTGCAAAAATGAAGCTATTCGGTAAATAACTTAAAACTAGAAATAAGATTATTTGGCTGCTGCTTAATGCCTAATTTACAAAATGAGGAAGTCAGCTTTAAATCGGGTAAGAAACTGCAGATATCATTCACATTTACAACCTTGGCTCAAACCCTGAACTCTGACCAACAATCTGCTTACGGGTTCAAAGGATTAAGCCCCTTTTGTGCTCAACATCTCTCTTTAATGGCAGATTTCAAGGAGTAGTGGCAGAGCAGCAGTTACTCAAAGCTACAACTTTGCAATGCATTTTAAGGTCACACAATTGGGTATTTGTTCCATCAAACTCAGGTAAACCAGGCACACTCATTTCAACATCAAAGCCAGGGTCTGCAACGGAATCACGAAGGGACAGCAGCAATGAATGCATCAGAAGCTTCAAGCTGCTCCTTTTACCATGATGTTCATGGCCTGGAGAACCTTCACAGTATGTTCTATTGGTAGTGAGTTCACGATTAGGATACATGCTGGGCCCCGGCAGAACAGTGATGACCTGGGCCTCTTATGCTTTTAGCTGACACCGAGGCATTGTCTAGAAGTGTCTGCGACCTCACCCCACCAGAGGAAGCATGGCTCTTAGCTTAATCTTAGGTAACCTTTTGGATAGGTCTGATTCCAGATCTTATCTCTGAAGAGTCTGTTTGAATTTGGTATCTTCTTTAAATAAAAAAATCTAGCTAAAATATAGATACTCCTGTAATGCCTTCGGCCTGGGCTCCATTCATGAGACTTATCTTAAGGGGGAGGAGAATGCTCACTACAGTCTATTAGGCTACTGGAAATGAATATTTAGAATATGGACCTATAACAAAGTGACACTACTACTAGGTGTCAGCTGTAGTTACATGTTTCAACACCTTTTTGTGGAAAGGGCTGGACTTTGACAGTCATCAAATCTAACCCTTCACTTTACAAATGAAACAGGTCCAGAGAGACTGCAGCAGCACAGTTGGTGCCCTTCCTTCAAAATTCAGCTCTCAAATCAGGTTAGGGTTATATTTTTACAGTCCCCAGCCCCATCTGTAAACCTTAAGAGGTCTGCATGGGCAATAAATAGATGCGAATAACTGTCAATTTAAAATGGATCTTTGTGTAAGAAAGGGTTTTCTGCAGAGCCGAGGAATCACAGGTATTGCACACGTACTGCTCAATTCTGGCTAGTCACACAGGTTTATAATATACTGTAATTGCATCTCTTAGTTCAGTATACAAAAGATAAAAGCAACCGTTAAGAGCTTCACTTAGAACTGACAGTAGTGAAAGAATTTCTCCAACGGGCAGATTTGGCAGATGAGCTTTTACTATATATAAAGAATCGAAAGACTAAAAAAGACATACAAAAAGGGAAGGCAGGTGTTCTTTAGGCATCTTTTAGCTGTTCTTTTGCTATCCATTGAGAAACTTCGAAGAGAGCTTTTCAAAATTGTTTCTATGACTCTTGGAGAATGTGTATTTTCCATAATGGACATGCTACAAAAGTGGTCGAAAGTGAAAGGCACTTTTTCTTCTAAATTGTTGCCTTTAATAATTGCAGTAATTCTCAACAATTTTATGGGCCTGCTTATTAAAAATAAAAGATCTATGCTGAAACATCAGAGGATTAGACAAAGTTAACACCCCTCCAAGAACACCTAACATGTTAGAATATAAAAAAGGTAGCTTCTGGAGTTTGATTTCCTTTAATTACCTGTATCAGGTGAGTTAAAAAGACACTCGAGACATAATGGATGCTTTCCTAACAGGATAACACCTTCTAACGCACACTAGCAGAGCTGTTCAGGGAGCCTGATTTGGTTTGAATCGGGGCCACTGGCTCCCAGGTGGAGCCTGCTCTTGGAACATACCAGAAAGCTGAAGGACTCTAGTGGGGCTGCTTGCACACACACACACGCACACGCACACACACGGTCTGGTTTTGTCTTTCCTGGACAGTTTGGACAATGCCGTCATCTCTAGCTTTGGGGCCAGGGCAGAGTCATTCTTCAGACTTGTATTCCCGACTCTGGTGCTGCATCTTGGAAAGAACACGCTCATAGAACAGCAGGTAAGCACTGGAGGACAGGACCTCCTGCAGGCTAGCCTTGCGGACAGTGTCATCGGAAATCCACAGCCACTGGTTGCTGGTTGAGAGAGGGTTCTTGGCCGAAGGTGGGGACCGTCGGTAAGTCACGAAGTGTCCAGAGTGCATGTCTCCGTGATGGACGACAACTGCCATCAGCCGGAAGAGGTATGTGGAGGAACTGAACAACAGGAACAAATACCAGTGGTTTACAAATAAAGTTTATAGGCAAAAACAACAAAACAATCCTAGAATTCACTGACAGGGGACTGATTCAATGGTATATCCATACAACTGGATACTACACAACCATCAAAATACAGACATTTACTGGTAAGATGTCTATTCTATGAGTATAGGTATATTGGGTAGTATATGTACAGACACACAACTACCAAGTAGAACACCTTAAAGATTTAACTGGTGATCTCTAGGTGGTATTTAAATTTTAAAGAAATTTAAAATCTTCTTTATATTTTATTTCTACATACCTTCACACATATATACACATATGCACACATAACGTATATATTGAAATTTTATGTAGTTTTAAATTTTTATTTTTAAAGTGATTTCCATTTTGGACAAAAACAAACAGGAATGAGTCACAGTGAAGTTCCACCTTAAAATGAAAGGAAAAAAAAATCTACATTGTCATTCATTTCTGTGAAAAGCTTATTTTGGAAACCAAGAGGAATAGCCTACAATGAATGAAGAATACTGCAAAGAGTGACTCACCTGTAGTCAGGAACAACCGGGAAGGGGAAGGGCATCGGGGTTGGCAGGGTAGGCAACAAAGATGGGGAGCAGGTGCCATTCATAAAAATTTGGGTTTGGGGGTCCCCTGGCTGTTTCACAACTACAAGAGAAAAAGGCCCGAGGCAATTAAAATTAGCAGTGGCTCTGGGTAAACAAAACATGCTTTTGATTACTTGAAATTTAACTACCCAATAATATTACAAAGAAAAAAACATTTCCTTTTGTGTTCTTTTTGTTTATTCATAAAATTTCCTACCTTTCTGTCCCTGTTTTAATTCTGGTCTACTGTTCACTTTGACAGCTTTGTGAATCTTTGAGATTCCTAGTCCTGTTTGCTAAAGACCCATGTCAGTTAAACAGTAGCTAATTTACTGGCATTTTGACCTTGACCAGTATTTCTCCACCTTGACACTAATGACATTTGAGATGGAGAATTCTTTGTCTTCGGGGCTGTCCTGTACATTGTAAGATATGTAAAAGCATCCCTGGCCTCTACCTACTAAATGCCAGTAACACCCCTCTCTCAGTTGTGACAGCCAAAAATGTCACTAGTCATTGCCCAATGTCCTCTGGAGGGCAAAACTCCCTGCTGCAAACCACTGATCTAAACAGTCTCTCTTCTCTAATTGGCAGCTTCTAAGGAATACTAACATGTAACAGTGTTAAATGTTTATGGGTATAGATAAAATAAGGAAATATTTACATTTCTTGTCCTTTCACATGCCATAGGTATGGGCATTTAAGTACCAAGTAGTTCACTGTTGGCCTCTTTAACCATAGCTACCATGCTCTGAACATGAGCAGACCTGCAATCCTGCCCAGGAGAGAAGGAAACTAGGGTGAAGAGGTCCTTGATTTAAAACAGGGGCCAAGGACTAAACCTTCTCCCCACCACCCACCACAACTGTTCCTGACATTAATCTAGCGATCCATTGAAAAAAGGCAAAATAGTCTCCCTGTGAATGAGATATCCTGCCAGGCCATGCAACGGTGGATGTAAAAAAGAATAAAAGTGGTAAGGGGTGCTAAGTGGGGAAAATCCGGGGTGCAGGGAAGAGGGTCCTGACTTGATTGGGAGCAGCATGTAAATGGTGAGTTTAGGCTTAGAGCCCTTAACGTCAGTGGGTTTTCCCCATCTATAACCCTAAAGAACTCAACGTATAATTTAAGATACCTCAAAAAAAAATTGCCCAACGCTACCTTCTATTGCCAGTTCTCCCATGTGCTGTTTGCCCTTGGACCAATCATTTAACCTCTTGAGTCCTCAATTTTCTCCTCAGTAAGACTGAGAATAATAAGAGCTACCTTGGTTTCACTGGGACCTAATTCAACAAGTAATCTCAAATGAAGACAGTAATGGAACTAGATAAATAAGTCACTCGGTAAACAAGAAATATCAAATCAATGAAGATGTTCAGTGATCTTTAGCCAGGACATTTCCTCCCCATATTTCCAGTTTAATGAGATGACTGTGTATTGGGGGGAAAATAGAAGAAATTCACTGGAATATTATGAGCCAATTATTGCTTAATCGAAAGATCAGAAAGCAATCTTAAGCTTTTCCTCCTATATTTTTTATAACAAAATGATAGTTTTTAAAACTATACATCTCATTACTACATAATTTTTATCTCTTTTAAGAAATCTCCCCCCTCTCACCCCAAATCCTGTTATTCTCAAGAATTTAAGCAACCACTGGACAAGCCCTCATGGTGTAAGGGCTCCAGAAGGTGGTGATGCCAATTTCCTTTTCTCTGTGCCTTAGCTCCTTGGGCACACACCTGTTTTGGGGGCAGTTGGCCCGTCCTGCAGTTCCAACGCAGGCCCTGCCTTCTTGTTCAGTTTAGGGCTGTGTTGACCAGGTTTATGTCCAAGGAGGTGATACTTATAGATGTCCATCATCAGGAATTCATTAAACTGCACATGCTCATGCCGCTTCAGGGGTGTGCCATGGCTGGACCAACTGAGCCGCTGGAGGTGGATGCACAAGCACTGAGGGAGCTGTGGGTGAGAAGGAAACCGGAAAGTGCCAGGTATCAGGAGTGGGCCACAGGGAATCCCTGAAAGCAAAGCCAACGAGGTTTGGGCTCACCTTCCCTAGTTTTAACTGTTTAACAAAAGTGGTCCTCTGGTGTTCCACATTTTCCCCATTTGATGTCCCTTTGGCTTCAATCTGAAATAAGAGAAACAACATCTCTGCAAAAATTTTTGAAATAGGACATCTATACAGAGCTGCCTGTCAAATTGGGTGTTATACCTGTATTCAATTGGTCCTTGACTTTTACCTGCTGAAATGAACTCAGCTGCCCAATTGTTTGTGGGTTTTCACTGTTTTATTCCTTAAGTAACAGTGGAGACAGAGAAATGAAGAGGTTCTGACATTGGCATGTAATCTATTTTGTTTTGTGTCTTCAAAACTTCTGTTCCGCACAGTCTCTCTTAATTTAAAGGGTAAAATTCAATTGCTTAGGGAGTTAGGCAAGTAGCACAGGTAAGGCAGGGTGTGAGACAGGCAGGAATGGAGGAGACTATAGCAAATTGGAGAGGGCTTGTCCCATCTCAAACCATGGATTCAAATTTCTACTTTAAACATTCTGTGGATGAAACATTCTATGATAAAATCTCTTTCATCAGGGTAAGAGATCTGGTTCATGGGCTGCCAATTTCCTAACCAAGTTAGGTAGGAATGGCTATGGCTGAAAAGATACTCTGTAAATAGAAGAGCTCAGGGCTAATAATGGTGCGAGAGGCACAATATCTGAACTCAAAGCCCAGTGAGGGAGATGACATTTGGGGTTAAAGGCACACCTTTGTACAGTTGTCACATACAACATCCCGCACTGATTCTGACGAGATGAAGTGGTGAAGGCAGTGGTCTAGGGTCAACGGATGACCCTACAGCACAGGAAGAAAAATAGTCATTATTACAATTCAAAAGGAGAGCTACACTAAAATGATTAACAGATGGCAACGTGAACCCCAGAGCTTTATTTTTTGCTTATACAGGCAATAAAGCTTCACAGACACAACTGGATGCTTCCTAAACAAATGGAGAGCTCAAAGCACCCTAGACTTGTTACTATGATGCATTCAAGGGTGTGAGGACATAACACTGCAGACAATTATGGACTTCCACACTATATTAGATATCTTTGAATTTGAGATTAATATGTATGTGTGTATGTATTCAAAAAAGCTAAAACTTTCTGCAGGAAGAGAACAAATGTCCACTTTCTTCTCCCCCCAAATCGAGCCATGGTACCACATTTTAAAACTAAGATGGGTTCACCCAACCATGTATCAGAATAATGCATAGTACTTGAGCTACACAAATGCCTCAAGACTCTTTCAAATTTAAATGTCTCTGAAACAGACCCAAAATAAACCAAAGATTAATACATACCCATGTGGCAGCTGGAATACTTAGTGAAAGGCTATCAAAGGTATCAAATCGAACAGGACTCTGAAACAAATATTGCATAAAATCCTGAAAAAACTTAAGTTCAGTTCAAAGCTTTATAGATGGAAAGATATATGCTCATTAAACAGTTTAGTATTCAGATGTCCAACATTACCATAATGAAACTATGTACTTACTTAGAAGCGAATTTCATGAAAAACAACCTTGTAACATAAGAAGTACAATGACACTAAAGGACAGCTTGGAGAAACTATGAGGAAAGGTACCTGACCCAGCATTATTTACAACAGCAAAATGTGAATACTTAAAATTTCTAGGGAATGAATAAATTACAGAATGTCCACAGAATGGAATACTGTATTAAAAATAGTGCAGTAGAAGAATGAATGATTATGTGGAAAGATGTGGATGTTTTATTAATTACAAAAAACAGATGATAAAATAGGGTAAGAGTTCCTGCTGTTGGTCATGGCAGAGCAGCCTGGCTAAACTAATTCTCCTCTAGATAACAATGGTAAAATCTGGACCAAAATAAAAGTATCTGAATGACTAGAGAGCTACCAAAAGCTGAAGAACACCGAAAATGGCAAATATAAAATTGTTTTCTTATTCTTTCTTTTAAACGCACATTAACTGTTTTAAAGCAAAAATTATGACAGCATTGTGGAGTTTGTAATGAATGTAGATATAACATATATGAGAAAAATATCACAAAAGATGGGGTAATAGACCTATACTTTGTAAGTTTCTTGTATTTTACATAGAATATAATATTAACTCTAAATGGACCATAAGTTAAAATTGCACGATGTCATCATACACAAAAAAACGTAAAAAAGTACAGCTAAAAAGCCAACAGAAATTAACACAAATACTAAAAAATATTCAATTAATACAAAAGAATGCAGGAAAGGAGGAACAGAGCAACAAAAACAGACAAATAGAAAACAAATGGTAAAAGAAAAGACCTAAATCCAACCATATAAATACATTAAATTAAATGTAAATGGACTAAACACATCAATTATAAGGCAGATTATCAAGCTGGATAAAAAAGCAAGACCCAATTATATGCTGTCTACGAAAGCCACACTATAAATACAAAATTAAAGATAGGTCGAAAATGAGAGAACAGAAAGAGATACATCATAGAACATAAGTTAGATGGAAGCTAGTCACCCAAAATAGAATTCAAGACAAGGAGTCTCACCAAAGATAAAAGGACAATTTATCATGACAATAAGAGTCATTATAGTTAATACATATCTGCCTGAAAGCAAAGTCTCAAAAGAAATTTAGCAAAAACAGAACTAAAGAAAGAAAAAGAAACAAATTCTAACAAATATTTAAGAAAGAGACAATACCAATATTAACCAAAGTCCAAACTCCTCCCGGCTTATTTTATGAGACTAATACAATCCTTATAACAAAACCTAACAAAGACATGACAAATAAAACTGTAAGACCAACAGTCCTCATAAACACTGACATTAACATCTTTTGGAAAATATTTAAAAAGCCAAATCCAGTAATATATAAAAAGAATAATACAGCACAATAAAGTAGAGTTTATCCCAGAACACAAGGCTAGTTTAACATTAGAAAAATTAATCACTGCAATTCACCATAGTTACAGAATAAGAGAAAAATATGAAAATCTCAATATATGCCGAAATAGCCTGACAAAATTCAATCACTATTCATGATGAAAAAAAAAAAAAAAAACTCTCAGCAAACCAGGAATAGAACTTTCTCAGTGTAATAAAAGGGGTATAATAAAACCTGAAGCTAATATCCTACTTATTTATTAAACACCAAATACTTGCTTCTTAAGATTTGAAACAAGTCAAGGCTGTCTCCCATTACCATTCATACAACTTTGTATTGGAGATCCTAGCCAAAATAATAAGGCAAGAAAAATAAACAAAAGGCGTAACGATTGGAAAGAAAGAAGTAAAATTTTTTCTTTTCACAGACATTTACATACATAGCAAATTCTAAGGAATCTACAACAAAATAAATGAATTTTTGTAAGATATCGAGATGCAAGGTTAATATACAAGCAACTATATTTCTATATACTAGAAAAATATTTTTAAATTCCACTTACAATAGCATTAAAATACAAATAAAATGCAAGGAAAAAATAAGAGAGATGAATGGGCAACTTATAAAAGATATTTAAGACATATGAATTATAATCTATGGACCTTATTTTTTAAAAAAGATTCAACACCATTAGTCAGAAGAGTAATGACAATTAAAACCACAATGAGATACCACTTCACACACATTAGGATGGCTATAAACTAAAAAGTCAATAATAAGTATTAGTGAGGATACAGAAAAGTTGGAAACCTCATTCTCTGCTGGTGGGAATGTAAAATGGTGCAGCCACTTTGGAAATCAGTCTGGCAGTTCCTTAACAGGTTAAACACAGAATTACCATGAGCCAGCAATTCTATTCCTAGGTATTCCAAGAGAAATGAAAACATACGCCCACACAAAAACTTGTACATAAATATTCACAGAAGCATTATACATAATAGCCAAAAGGTGGAAACAACCCAAATGGCCATCAACTGATGAGCAGATAAACAAACTGGGATCTATCCATACAATGGAATATTATTTGGCATTAAACAGGAATGAAGTCCTGATACATGCTAAAACATGGATGAACCCTGAAAACATTATACTGAGTGAAAGAAGCTAGTCGCAAAGAACCATAAATGATATGATTCCATTTATAGGAAATGTCCCAAATAGGCAAATCTATATAGACAAAAAGTAGATTAGTGGTTGTCTAAGGCTGGGAGTGTGGGAGGAGAAATAGGGAGTAACTACTAATGGAAACAGATTTGGTAGAGAGGGTAATGAAAATATTCTAAAATCAATTGAGGTCAGAGTTGTAATTCTCTATTTTTGCATTATGTTGCAACTATGCCAAATAAAAAATTATTTTAAAACCTCAAAAGCAAAAAAAACAAAACAATAGCCTTAGAATCTGTTGTGTATACTGTCACTATAGACCCAAATTTAGGCCTCAAATTCCTGCCAATCCATAATGGGTCTGCTGCTCTTGGCACAGAAGATGCCATCTAAGGATCAGATGACATGTTAGCATTGACCAAAGGGGGCAATCAGCCCACTAAGTGTACAAGCCCAGGCAACCATAAATACCATATACCAATGTCAGTCCATACTCTCTAGATCCTTCATGAATCTTAAAAGAAAACCTCACTAGAACATATCAAAATACAAATATTGGTATTGTATTTACCTGGTGTTCACAGTGTTTGCAGACCATGTTACTAGTAAGTCTTCCATGAAAAGGATGCTGAGATTTCCAGTGATTGGATGAAGGATGAGGTGCCCCTGGAAGGCAAAGCATCTTTTGATATGCAAACTCCAGCCCTTTGGCACCAACCTCAAGATTCACTCTGTTTTTTAGTATGTGGTAGTTAACTCCCTCTTTAGATACCAATGCTCCTGAAAAGTACATTGAAATAACTTTTCTTATTAATTTCCATCAAAAAGATAAGCCTTCACAGGAGAATTTACACAGGTCGTTAAATGTGGTTTCTATATAATGCGTATAGCCACATTTTTTTAAATTTTATTTTTAATTTATTATTTTTGAGGTGAGGCAACCCTTGGTTGATCTTGCAGATTGCAAAGATCTTGTCAGTTTACAATCCCTTATTTTTTTTGTTTTTTATGCCTACAGCACCTGGTCTTCCTAGGTGGTCTCCCATTCAAGTACTAACCAGGCCAGACCCTGCTTAGTTTCCGAGATTAGATGGGATTGGGCTTGTTCAGGGTAGTATGGCTGTAGACCAACCACATTTTTTTTAAAAATCGTATTTAGTAATGTCTTTTTACAAACATATGCTTAAAATGTTTGAGATATCAAAAAAAGGATACCATAAGTGAACATTCCATAAAGTGGAATAAACTTCTGAAATCATCAGAATAAGGAAGGTCTGAAAACTTTTTTTTTTTGGATGGGGGTTAGTGTAATAAACAGTGTGATATGCTAATTAGAAGCACATGCCCTAGAGTCAGGCAGCCCTGGGCTTTGTTCCAGCCTTGCTTCTTATTAGTTATGTGACTTGGGAAGTCACTTAACTTTAGTTTGATGGAAATGGGGATATCTGTCCCATTATCCCTAGTATCATCTACTTCATAGAGCTGTTGTGAGGCTTAAATGAGATATTATGGTGACTGGCACACAGTATGGGCTTAAAAGATAATCTCCTTATTATCACTAATACACAAAGGAATTGATGTCTTTTTTTTTTTTCTTAAGTTTAAATCTTAAGAAAAAAATCATTTCCTTCTTAGGAGGACTGTGATCATTTGCAGTAAAAGCTGGCCAAAGTGGAAACATTGAGGACATGACGGTTTCAGCTTAAGTTCCTCACAAGATCACTTCACGAAGGTAAAAAGAAAACCCTTGTTTGAAGTAGAAATACATCCGTTTGGAGGAAACCAAGCAGGGCAAGGCTGTGAGGGAACAATTCAAGATATTCACCGAGGGAACAATTTAAAGAAGCTGTGTCCAAAACTCAGTTCCTTTGCGAGTACAGAGTTCGAACTGGATGTCACCAGAAAAAAAAATTTTTTTAAGAAAGCATATTATTGTTGCATCTAAAAAGTACCCATTTACGGTTCAATGGAAAATGACTACCTCTTGTGCGGCAGGTTATTTGTTTGGGAGTTATTTCTGACTGCTGCTGTAGGGGAAAGAAAAGAAACAGACTGAAAATCTACCACAAGCCTCTCAACACCCTCGCCCCGCTCCTAAATCTTATAAATTTCTGATTGCACCACTAAAAATTCACTGTTAACAGAGGTTTCTAAAAGCAATCTTAACCATCTTCCCTGGTTGGTTACCGTGCCTATTTTTTCATCAAATGCAATCAAAACACATTTCTTCTTTCCAGAATATTTCCCACCCCCCTTTACTAGTTAACTTTTATAATGTTCCAGGGAAATGAGGATTCATTTCGCATTTCCATGGCTCCTTGTTCCCCTGTATTAAATGGGAGAAAATAGATTCTTTCTTCTCCAAGCCAACACAAATTGCAGTGAATCATTTGAAAGAGCCTTTCAAGTCACCGTCAGCAAAGGATGCAGTTTAAGAACCTCCCTCAGCCCCGCCCCCACTGCTGATTGTTACTGAATCTTACTTGTGAGTTTAAAGTTGTACAAATATTATACTTGTGGTCCCTATACCTATTAAATATGCACAAATGCACTGAATGTATTCGAAATATTAATAGTTTACCTCCAGGGAATGCACATCAAACAAATGTGTCACCCGGGGCTGGCGGTCCCGCTCATCTTCCAATGATGAGGTAATGACATGGAATAATTCGTGAGCATCCTGTGAAAGGGCAGAGCATTCTTCAGAGAGGAGCCAGGAAGCCAGGGCGGCATCAGAACCATCCCCAAGTGGACCACCAGGCATCCCACTTCCTGCTAATGTAAGTAGGATTTGCTTTCCACCTTCTCGGGGCCCAGCTAGTTAAATGGAAACAGTTCCATTCTAGACATTCTAGACAGGGGAGAGAGGAGGAAAGAAAGCTGATGGGCTGCCAGCTTCTCTGAGCCTGTTTTAGCTTCAAGATAGATGGCCCTGAACCTCCGCTCCACCCGACAACTTTTTATTTTTATTGAGGTAAAATACACAACACAAAATTTACTATTTTAATCATTTTTAAGTGTACAGTCTGTAGTGTTAAGTAAACTCACATTGTTGTGCTACCATAAGCACCACACATCTTCAGAACTTTTAAATTTTCACAAACTGAAACTCTGTACCCATTAAATACTAACTCATTTCCCAGCTCCCTCCTAGGCCCTGGCAACCACCATTCTACTTTCTGTCTCTATGAATCCAGCTACTCTAGGAACCTCATATAAGGAATCATACAATATCTGTCCTTTTTGTGATTGGCTTATTGAACTTAGCATAATGTCTTCAATGTTCATCCATGTTGTAGCATGTGTCAGAATTTCCTTCCTTTTTAAGGATGAATAATATTCCATTGTGTGTGTGTGTATATTCCATTATGTGTATATCCATGTTCATATATATGTATAAACACACACATACAGCCCCAGTTTGTTCATCCATTCATCTACTGATGGACAGACACTTCAGCTACTTCCACCTTCTGGCTATTGCAAATACTGATATGAACATGGGTGTACAAATATCTGTTCAAGTCCCTTCTGTAAATACTTTTGGGTGTATACCCAGAAATAGAATTGCTGTATCATACGGCAGGGGACTACTCTTTAAGGATCAACGCAAACATCCCTCTCCCAAAAAGCCAAAGCCACCACTCTTCTGGGATGGGTAGGTCTCTCCTTCCCTGAACTCTGATGAAACTCATCCTCACTGGGCTCTAGGCTTCTGCTCTTAGTGTCCCTCCACAAAGTCACCAGAGTGATCTTTTCAAAGGCAAATGACTTTATTTACTCTTCCACTTTCAACCTTCCGAAGGCTTTCACTGCTCAGTAAACCCCGCCCCGCCATCTTAGCTGGTCTCCAAAGTCTAATATGATCCAGCCCCTAGAATTCTCCCTCACTATGCCCTAGCCCTCTGTTTTATTTTTAAGTCGAGGTAACATCGGTTTATAACGTTATGAATTTCAGGTGTGCAACATTATACTTCGCTACTTGCATACACTACAGCATACTCACCACCAAAGGTCTAGTTCCCCTGGCCTCTTTTGGTTCCTTGAATGCGCCCAGCTGATTCCCCTCCCAGGGCCTGTCTTTTACGCACTCTCGCCTGAGGAGCTCCACCCAGCTCTTCAGTGGGCTGCTTCCTTCTTATCCTTCCTGTCTCCAATGAAATGGCAGCTCCTCAGGGAGACCCTCCTTCACCAACCCTCCCTGACTTAACCCCATCCCTAGCCAATTCAGCAGCAGTCCTGTCCTGTAGCCTCTCCTTCCAAAATGTACCCTTAATCTCTGGAGGACTCCCCATCTCACCTGCCCCAACCCCAATCTGAGCCATGCCATCCCTGGCCTGGATGTCTGCAGTAACAGCCTCCCGACTTTCCTCCCTGCTTCCCTCTTGGCCTCCTACATTCATTCTCTCCTGTACACAGTGACCAGGGTGGTCCCATTGTTAAGGGTGTGGTTCTGGGCAAAGATATGCTAACGGCCGACTTCCCTTCTGTAATCTGCCTGCTTGTCTGATGTTAACTAGGGTGTGGCTAGGCTTTATAAACTCTTCTGTAATCTGCTTGCTTGTCTGATGTTAACCAGGGTGTGGCTAGGCTTTATAAACTGCCTCTTTTGGGAGCTCGAGGCTAATCTCCTCGAACCCCTGCGTGGTAGAGAGTCAATCGCTGGCCGGCTAACTGTGTGGTAGAGAGTCAATCGCTGGCCGGCTAACAAAGGCTCATAATTCATCTCGATTGGCTCCGTGGGTCTTAGAATTGATTGCGCCACAACACTATTCAAACAAAAACTGGATCCCTATTCAAAGCCTCTAGTGCAGGGGTCCCCAACACCCAGACTGCGGACGAGTACCAGTCCATGGCCTGTTAGGAACCAGGCCGTATAGCAGGAGGTGAGCAGCAAGCTAGCAAAGCTTCATTTGTATTTGCAGCTGCTCCCCAGTGCTAGCATCACTGCCTCAGCTCCACCTCAGATCATCAGGCATTAAACTCTCATAGGAGCACCGGTCCCTGGTGCCAAAAAGGTTGGCGACCACTGCTCTAGTGGCTCCGCAACTACACACAAAGTAGAAGCCCAACTCCTGTCTACAGCCTCCTAGGCCTTGCCCAGTCTGCTCCCTGACAATGTCTGCGACCCCCTCTCCTCTACTGTTCTCCCCAACACTGACCCTAGCCATGCTGGCCTTCTCATTATCCTCCAAACACTGTGTCCTCATCACTGTCTCAAGGCTTTCGCCTGGCTTGTTCCTGTCTGGAACACTCTGCACCCAGACTTTCACAGGCCTCACTTCATTTTAGATTTTAGATCTCAGCAAAAAACCCAAGTCTTCAGAAAAGCCTCGCCCATCTAAAGTGGTCTCCCACTGCTTTTCTCTGATCCCAGCTCCCAGGCCCCCCACATTCACACTCTGTCACATCATCATGCTTATTTTACTATTAGCACACTTTGAAATTATCTGTTTAATGTCTTCAGCCTTCAACTCCACTAGAGTGTGAGCTATGACAGCAGGAACCTTGAGTAAGTCAGGTTTGCTACTATAACCCCAGGCCCTCACCACGCCCTGCCAGAGGCACACATTCACTAAATCTTTGCTGCATGTATAAATGAACGCCCCCCCCCATCCCTGAGGCTAGGAACAGTAGTTAGCAAGACAGTGACAGAGATTCAAAGATAAATAAGGCAAGGCTCTTGCCCTCCAAGGACTTGCAATCCTTGCATAGATGTGGCAGCCTAGCTATCATCCAGCAGTGCAATGCTATTGCCCTGTTCTGACCAGTGAGCCAGAGGAGACTGAGAATCAGCTCTTCCTGGGAGGCTCAGGGAGCCTTCAAAAGCAGACATCTGAACCAGCCCTTGAAGCAATGACCAGGAGTTTACCAGGGAGAAAAATCCCAAGACAGGATAGAGTCAGATAGAGTCAGATCCAAAACCTATTATGTCATAGTCAGCCACATAACTATTTGGCCTTGAGAAAAAGATTATACTACAGAAGAGGGCGGAGCTTAACTGTATATTTCAGCACAAGACTGGTCCAAAATCTGGCTCTGCCACTTAAATAGCTACGTGACTTTGGGCAAATCACTTCGTTTCTCTGGACCTCAGCGTTCTCATCTGCAAAATGGGAATAATAACAGAAACTCCTTACAGGGTTGTTGTGATGATTAAATCATATAATTCACATGCAGTGAGTGCTTAGCCCAATGCATCTTCCACAGCTCTACAGGAAGACACTGAAAAGTAGTTGATAGTGGAAGTCTGCTGTCGATTGACTTAATAATAACATAGATGTGGACAAAGCTCTGTGCTAGTGCTCTGGACGCCTTCAAAGAGGAAGACAGATATCCTTATTTCTTTTCCACGCACAGCACAGCACTACCTGGCTCAGTGACCACTGTGGGCTGAAGATGTTGGAAATACATCACAGGAGTAACTGGGACTTGAGTGAATCCTCAAGAGAAGAGCAGGACTTAGAAAAAGAATCTTATGTTTTTGGTGGCTAAATTCAGTCACTCTTAGTTCAGGAAAATGAAAAATGCAGCTAAATAATTCCAGTTATAGGAGGATTTAAAAAGTATTTTCTAAATGGAAAAACATTTCAACATACAATAGATTGAGAAGCATTGTAAGAAAGTATAGATATCATCGATGTCATGTTTAAAAAAATGCATATATGTCTTCAAATTAAAGTGGAAACAGAGATAATCTTTATAAATAAGGGGAGCTAGACAGCCTTCTCACCTCACTTTCCAGAGCTTTCAAATGCTTTTCACTTTAGCCCCACAGTTATGGGAGCTGAAAGGCCATCTCCCATTTCTCTGGTCCAGTGTCTGGATGGTGGCGGCAGAAGTAGCCAACACAAAACTGGACAAGGCCATCCTGGAAATTTGGCTAGTGAGGATGTACCACTGGAAACTAAATTTCTTGTCCTTAGAACCTCACTCTCTCAGCCTTGGCCTCAGACTTGCCAGTGGTAATAGTGGTCTGGGGAGGAGAAGGAGGAGGGTGGCCAGAACCAAAGAAAACAGTGAAGCTGTAGTTGTGGGAAAGGGGGTGGAAGTGGCTCGAACAAGGCCCTGAGGATGCATATGACAGCTGCTTCCTGTTTGAGGCAACTTTAAGCCAGCCTCTGAAAGCTGATTTTTTTTTTTAATGAGGGTGTTGTACAAAAAAGGGTCTCACCTGAACCTCTGAGCCTCTAAGGTGAAGCCACCTGCCACTCTCTAAAGGACTTAGGTGTCCCTATACTCCACTGAAGTACAAAGTCATTCAAGAATTAAAAAGATTTTTGCTTTCTGGCACCTGTGGTTATGCTCTATCCTGCTAACTTTAGATCCCTCGGGTGAAAAAGAACTATATTTCTCCTCTGATCATGAGAGCAGGAACAAAGCTCATAATCTAGCCCAGAACATGAAGGCTGCCTAAAATGTTACAGAAATGTATACTAAGGCCAGGCAACTGCAAGGTCAATACTGGCATTTATTCTGCAACAATGCAGGTGTTTTTTAGCCATCACTGCAAGCTCAGACCCCAACTCATTAGTGGGAAGGATTTCCAAATAAACCTGTTTTGAATGTTGTATTCACCTGTTCTTCAAATGAAGAAATCTGCCATCTGTACATTCTTAAGACATCTAACAAGCAGCTTGCATCCAAGACCTCATCATCGGTTACTTCTTGGCAGGATAAAGCTGGAAACAAAAAAGGTGACACAATTATTAAATTTTCCAGCACCATACAACATATTCAAGCTAATTAAGAATTTAAGAACTATAAAATTCACCTTGTAATTCTAGCTCTTTCATCGTTCTTTGTAACCTTACCCAATGCTTACCTAGTACACTATGAGGCACTTTGTTGAATGAATATAATTTTTCATAAGGCTGCAGCATTTAAATGAGGTAACTGATCTTCAGTTGTGTGAATTACCATCAATATAAATTTATTGTTGTAAGATTCTTATTGAATAAAATGACTTTAACTCACAATCTCAGGGGTGGGAGGACCCTTAACACTCATCTAGTCCAATTCTACACACATAGCTTAACTACTCTCCACAGGACTCTCTCCTGCGGCCATAAGGCCTTCACTTCTATTTGTCTGCATAAGTTTCTGGTTATCACTGCAAAACGTCAATGTACATGCGGCAGCCTGAATAGTTATGTTTCAATCGTAAGTAAAATCGGGCCTAATAAAAATAAAAGTTTGATGGGCTTATGAATTTATAATTACATCTGGATCGGGGGTTGGTAAACATTTTAGGCTTCCTGGGTCTCTTTAGCAACTACTCAATTCTGCCATTGTAACAAAAAAGCAGCCACAGACAATACTAAACAAAAGGGCATGGCTGTGTTTCAATAAAACTTCACAGAAACAGGCGATGGGCTAAATTTGGCCAATGGACCATAGTTTGCTGATTCCTGATCTTGACCATCCTCTATCTCACAGTGTAGTACACTGGACCAGAGTATGGGAGATAAAAATATAGGGACCTGTCATCTCAGTACAGTTTCTGGGAGTTCCAACCCCCCAGATAAACTAAGCCAGCCTGTTTCTTCTCTTTGACTTGTAGCAGTGAACCTGAAAGATTCCTTTGAATACTTCAGGCTCTGACCCTGAAGGTTCTGAATACTGCCACCCACCACATCCTTGTCTGAACGAGGCCAGTAATTTTGTGAGTGGTGACCTGTGGAGAAACAGCAGCCTTGGCAGCCAGCTCCAAGAAGTCCTGAGGCCTGTCTTACAGAGCGAATATACAGCGAGGTCTGACCTTTACCCTCCACAACAAAGGGAGCACATTAGGAAAGGAACTGTACCTTCCTTCTTCCTCCTACACCCACTGAGCAGCCCTTTTGTTAGCTTCTTTCCATCCAAGGAAAATTTTAATGTCCCCATCAGGCTAATATTGCCTAAAACGCAGTGGGGCCATTTGGCAATGTCTACTAATTTTCATATCCTACAATCCAGCAATTTCGCTTTCTCAGGATCCACCCCAGGGAAATATGTGTTGATGTACATGTCGGACATGTACAAGGTGTTCACTACAGCCTGTTTATCAAGACAAGGCACTGGAAGCAAATGGTTAAACTGTAAACAGGTGTCTCAACTGTAAACATGAATAAGGCTGGCAAATCACATATCTGATAAGGGACTGATATCCAGCATACATAAAGAACTCCTGAAACTCAGCAACAAAAATACAGACAGTTCAAAAATGAACAAAGGGTACTAGGTGGGCACTAGATTTATTAGGGTGATCACTTTGTAAGTTATATAATGTCTAATCACCATGTTGTACACCTGAAACTAATATATTTCAAATGTAATTTAAAAATTATTTTTTAAAAAGGTAACAGATGCTGTGGTTGAGGTCTATGCATGGTCAGGGGGAGGTGGGCAAAGGAGGGATGTAGGGGTCTGATCTAGGAAGGTTTCATACAGGAGGTAGCATTTGAGGGGAGTCTTTAAAATGTTCACCAGGTGGACAAGGGAGGGAAGAGTTTTCTAGGGAAACCAATGGTTCTCAAATTTTAGTGAGGATCAGAATAACCTGGAGGAAGGGAAGTTACTTATTAAAATGTCTGTTCCTAGGATAAGCCCCCAAAGATTCTAATCCATTAAGTCCGAGAATCTGCATCTTTAGTATAGCTATTATTGTTCGAGCACTTATTATGTGACAGAGATTATGCTAAGTGAGATAATTCTGACAGAGAAAGACAAATACTGGATGCTATCACTCATAAGTGGAATCTAAAAAAGCCAAATTCAGAAAAACAGGTAAAACGGTGATTACCAGGGGCTGGGGAGTGGGGGTAGAACAGATGTTGTTTAAGAGTACAAACTTACAATGAGTAATAAATAAGCCCTAGAGTTCTAATGCCCAGTACAGTGCCTATAGACAACAACATCATATTATAATCAAACTGGCTAAGAGACTAGACCTTAATTATCCCAACTACTAAAAAGAAATGATAATTATGCTACACGATAGAGGTATTCGTTATCACTACAATGGCAATCATATTACACATATAAATTTATCAAATTCACATGTTGTACACCTTAAATTTACATAATGTTGCATGTCAAATATAGTCCAATAAAAAATAAACACTTTGTATGAAAAAAATGAACAAAGGACTTAGAACTTCTCAAAAAAGAAAAGACATACTAATGACTAATGAACACATGAAAAGATACTTAATATCACTTATCACTAGGGAAATGCAATTCAAAACCACAATATACCACTTCACACCCATTAGAATGGCTGTTATCAAAAAGACAAGTGTTGGTAAGAATGTAGAGAATTGAAACCCTTTGTGCACTGCTGGTGGTAATGTAAAATGGTAATGCCACTACAGAAAACAGTGGCGGCTCCTCATAAAATTGAACAGAATTACCATTTGATCCAGCAATTCCACTTCTGAGTATATACCAAAAACAATTAAATGCAGGGACTTGAATAGAAATTTGTACAACAATGTTCATAGCAGCATTGTTTACAATAGCCAAAAGGTGAAAACAACCCAAATGTTCATTGACTTATGAACAGATAAAATGTAGTATATATACGTAATCAAATATTATTCATATTCAGCCTTAAAAAGGAATGAAACTCTGACACATGCTAGAAGGTGGATGAACCTTGACAACATTATGCTAAGATAAATATTCTATGATTCCATTTAAATGAGGTATATAAGCCAAATTCACAGAGATAGAAAGAATAGTGGTTACCATGGTCTGGGGGTAGCAGAGGACGGGGAGTTGTTTATTGGATATAGAGTTTCATTATGAGATGACAAAAAATTCTAGAGATGAACAGTGGTTATGGCTGCGCAACAAAGTAAATGTATTTAATGCTACAGAGTTGTATATTTAAAATTGGTTAAGATGATAAATGTTATGTTATGGATGATTCTTTAAATGGGCAAAGGATACGAGCAAGTAATTCACAGAAGATAACATATAAGGTCAATAAACGTGCCAAAAAAAAAAGTGAACGAGGTAGAGGTTATATGTACCAAAATGAACATTCCTCTACAGCATATTGTTATTTGGTTATACAAAGAATAAACAAAACAATATATAATTCCTATGGTACTCAGAAAATGGTCTGGAAAGATACACTTATATTTTACTTTGGGGAAGGAAGGAGGGGAACAGGATTGGGGTCGTAATAAATGGGACTTTAGCCTTATCTGTAATGTCTTAATTTTTGACTAGCAGAATTTATTAATGAACTACTTTATATAACAAAAAATTATTTCTAAAAGTCAAAATAAAACACTGAAAAATAAATAAAATAAAACAAAAGACACTGAAAGCAGAAGTGAAGAAGGGAGCACATATTCTAGGAGCAGCAGATCATGGATGGCTCCAGTTCCCAGCACTGGGTGACGTGTGTCAGAGAGGGAAGGCCTGCGGGCATAGTTAGGACAACTCTTAAACCTGTGTCATAACAGCTATGCAAACATTTCAGCTTTTCCCACAGTCTTTGCAATGGTATTTTTTCAACAGGGCAGTAAATTATTTTCAAATTGCCTGACAGGGGAACTAGCTTCATAAAGATTTCTGTGTCAAGCTGAGATCACATGGGAAAATACCTCAGTGAAGCAATAATTAGCCAAGGATTTTTAAATCCAACTTTTTCTATGAGAATAATATATGCTTACTGTTGAAAGTTTTAGTAGTTTTTTTAAATGTTTCCAAGCTATCAACTGCACAATATCAAAATGGCCATGGCTAACATTTTGGTCTTTTTCTGTCCAATCTTTATCTGTAGAATTTTTTCCTTCACTGAAGTCAAATTATATCATATTTTGTATCCTGCTCTTTTAAACTTATTATAATAACCTATGCCTTCTCCCCAATTTAAAAATAAAAATAAAAATAAAAATAAAAAAACTTCACAAAGATGTTCTTAATGGCTGTATACTATTCCACTGATTGCTTAATCAGTCCACTGTTGGACAACCACATTCTTTCATTCCTTTTCCATTATAACTAGGTGTTGGAGATGTTTCTACTATGGCAGCATTTCCCAAATTGTGTTCTGTGGAATGTCCTCAGGATGTTAACAAATGTTGGGGGGGGCAGAGGGGGGTGCGGGAACCAATTCTATAGTCAAAAATAGTGGTTTAAAAAGGAAGTTAGATTGATGACTTCTTAAAATTCCATGTATACTGTGACTCTCTAAGCTCAGGGCCAGTATCCAGACATTCCTAAACTTGTGTGTTCTTAGAACTCCACTTCAGTCTAGTGTAAAGCACAGTCCACTTTTCTGTTTCCATTAAGACAGACTCCCAGGCACACTTTACTAGTGTGCTTTACAGTAGGTCAAATGGCACTGAACCCTTGGCAAGCTATTACTGTGTAGTTCCGAACTGCTATCCCGGTTACACCCACACTAGTGTGTAAGAACATGTCGTCCAACAGCTAATCAGGGGTGTCGATCTGTTTTTCAACCTTCGCTAACAATTAAAAACGTGGTACCTCACTATTATTTTATTTATATTTCTTTGATGATGGTCAAGTTGAATATTTGAGTGTTTGTTAAATACTTTGTATCTACTGCAATACAATTTGTATTATTTATCTTGCTACTTAGCTTACTTCCTAGGCTGAGATACTTTTAATAAAAAAAAAAATTTTGTTTTTGAAAACAGAGTATTCTTATAATCAAAATGGTTATGTTGCAGTGGATTTTCTTCTTCCCTAAAAAGCTGTTACTAAACTGACAATTTGTAAAATAGATGGTTATATCTTTGAGTTTAAAAAATTGCTGTTTGTATCTATTAGTGCTTTTATTTTTCCGTAATGATCTGTATAATCTTTTTCTAAACCAAGGCTATTATCCTTTGGCTGTCATCTGGGCTGCTGCTTAGAAAATGCACAGAATCCCCTTTAAATTCCCAGCAAGATACCTTTCAGGAGATGCAAAAGTGTTAAGGATAAATACTGGTGTGGGGGGGGCTCCTTCTGATCCTTGGTGTACTGGGTGGTGAACTCTTCCAGCCACTTGATGAAAGCAGGGCAGGCAGACAAGCCTTGCAGCAGGGAGTTCATGAAGCAGGTGTTCCCCAAGTTGACAAGGCCAGGCACGAGCCCTAGAAAAAGTGGGGATGGTAGGATGGGATGGTGCAGAGAAGAGAACAGCACATCATATTCGACCAACTCTTTTTTTCTTTCCCTTTGGTGACCCGGAATTTCTGTACTGTGGCTTTGAATTTGAAATCTCAATGTGAGAAAGTCCTTATCCACGGAAGGCCAGGTACTCTGTTCATGCTGAGGCCCAGTCTTAGTACTGCTCCTTCAGGAAACTCTAGTGATAAAAGGACAAGTCCCCATCCTGTGTTACTTTTGAAACCCACCATGATGTCTGGCACAGTTTGGTTTGCAATGAATGTACAAAAACATTTAGTAACATCTCTCTCTTTCCTTCCCTCATTCTCTCTCTCTATTTTTCCCTCCCTCCTTTGATAAGAAAGCAATGTTTCTCAGAATAGAAGAAAACAATTATTCTGTTGTTGCTCCCCAGGACAATGATTTTGTTCTTATAATCAGTGGGAAAGACTCCACTATACCAATTCTAATCAGTCTTTCTGCAAAGAGATCAACAAAATACTTCCCTCTTCTGCTGAAATTTTAAAAAACTTTTTATTATGAAAGTTCTCAAACATGTGAGAGGATATATAATAAATCCTAATTATAACCATTCCTAGATTTAACAATGATCAACATTTTGCTACATTTATTCCCCTCCCCCCCTTTTTTTGATGACTTTTAATCAATATAAGTAGAGCAACATTTAGAAAAGGGGGCATTTTAAAAAATAAGAAAATGGATGTTGCATTAATGAAGAAACTAACTTTAAACATTTTCTAGTGACTAGCAGCTAGTCAGTGAAACCACAAATGCATTACACAATTGGTCTGTTGTACTAATGAAAAACACAATTGCCATATTAATGAGAACACTTAGACAATTATACCACTTGAAATTTTCATTATAAAGCATGTCTCAAACTAAAGACTTTTTAGAGAGGATGAAATATAAATCTTTTTACTGTAGGATAGAAAATAATGAAGTCATTAAAATCAACTTCTGTTTAAAAGAAATACAGTCCCAAAACTGAAGATACAAGAAGACCAAAAATGCCCTCTCCTCCCCTTTTTGTACTGTTTTTGGGTAATAACAGTTTGGGTCAAGTCTACAGACCATAATACGATGCCTCATTCTTACCTTTCCTACGCTTCTTTCTTTCTGTAATGGGACCCCAAATAACATATATTCCGGCTGCAAGAGCAGCGGCAATTCCACCTATAACACCCCAGTTCTTCATGACTTTATATCTAAAAAAGAAAATAAGTTTACCGTCTTCCATTATCACAAACACAGAAAATATATATAGAGATCTAGGTATATAGAAATAACATTATCAAAATAATCCACTGGCCCGCCAAATACCTAATTTTCGAGTTAAAATAATACTCAGTAAGATATATAGGATTATGTCTTGAAAATCAGCACATTTAGACATTAGGATTTAAAACCTAAGTTACAGCACAACTTTCCAAAAGTCCCATCTCACCCGGAGAAGAAGCCAAGTACTCCGCCTCTTACTTGGCCGCCACACTGGCTGCCACCCCAGCCACGATCTTTTCCACTGTTGCCCACTCTGTGTGGTATGCTCTTTCCCCAGATCACTGCTTGGCTCACTCTTCACTTTCCCTTCACTTCTAACAAACTATTAGAACCTGCATTCCTGGTCCCTTTTACCTGTTTCTACTTTTTCTTTTTACCATGGTACTTACCACCTTCTAACATTTCACTTATTCACTAGTTTATTGTCTGCTTCACTCAACTGGAATGCAAAGTCCCCGAGGGCAGGTATCTTCAACTATTTTACTCACTGACATATCCCAAATGTCTAGATCATGTCTGGCACATAGTAGGTTCTCTAATATTTGCTGAATGACTGGGTACTGGAGAAAAACATACAGCAATGAATTATCTTTTAGATTATTAAGTGGGGAGGGGACATACAATAGTATTAAAAGATCTTATAGTATTTATGAAATTAAAGATTCTTAATTTGAGATTTGACTTGAACACTGAAGTTTTTTACTACTAATGAAATTTCACCAGCAATTTAAAACACTGTGTTTGCACAAAGTTATGTATTTCCACTGAATAAGGTAAACCACATGTGTATCTATGTGCAATATATACCTACATATGTGTTAGATATGTGTATATACATGTGCATGTAATGTATTCATATCTCAATATTCGAATCATGTAAATATTGTTTTGATCATAGCTCAGTCAACATTAACTAGTGAAGAGTCACTGGCAATACTAGGAACTCTACCTTACAACTATGAACATTTTCCTAGAGTCATAATTGATATGATACAAAATTGATAACTGAATTTCAAATAAACCTATGTTCCCCCAAGAGTCAACAGTGCACAGCACTTGGTTAAAAAAGTGGAATCACATTAATCTGGTTCAATCTTGGCTCCACTATTCCCTAGGACATCATTTTACTCTCTAAACCTCAGCTTCCTCATCTGTACAATGGACAATCATGAGACCTACCTCACAGGGTTGTTGTGAGGATTAAATAAGCGCTAATGCATAGGGTGCATAGTAAGAGCTTAGTAAATGTTAGCTACTATGATTATTAAGTATTATAATCTCATGAAAGTTACACTTGAAGTTTCTTAATGCATCACTGTGCTTTTACACAACAGGTGTAGTCACAAAAGTGCCTGGAAAGGTTAAAAAGGGCCATCACTGAAAGGCTAAAGCACTCTATATATGCTCTCAAATCCCCTAATCAAACACTAATATTTCAGGGTGCATACTCTATGTCAGGCACTGTGATAAGCTTAGCTCATTCTCAAAACAATCCCATGGAAGTAGGTTCCATTATCATCTCCACTTTTATAAATAAGGAAACTAAAAGATGTAGCCAACTTGGATGTGAGACATCTGTCACCCCACTGATCACCAGAGTTGATTCAACTGATCTGGCTGGCTAGGCAAGTGTCTTCTCCTTCCCTCACTGCTCCACGTGCATCCCTCCTGAAGCTGCGCACTCGGTCTAAAAGGAGAACCTTCTCCCATAGAGGAGAGGACCGTTCTTCATCAAGTGTATATGAGTAGCTGCACTCCCCTGCTAGAACCTCCAAACAAGCTCTCAAGATGTAGCCAATTTGGTCAAAGTGCATGAAGTAGCATTAATGTGAACTTTTGCCTGTCAAGCTGCCAAGTCTGAGCTTAAAACCACAAAGCTTATGAAGAAAACTAAAGAACAGAGTGTCAAAGGGTTGAGGGAAAGGGCTTTCCCATGTTCCTAGCAAGGCATGGACAAAAAAATCCAAGAGCAAGTGGTAACTCTGGAAATGCCACTCCTCTGCAAAATGACATGAGGAGAGTAGTGGGGCTTGGGAGTGAAAAGATCTGACTTCTCCCCGCAGCTCTCCCATCAGGTAGTTGTAGGACCATTGGCAAGGCTGTCTCAAGGCCCATTTCCCCTCTACAGAATGGGGGCACAGGACAGGACAGCCACTGATGGCTTCCAGCCCTGGGATAATAAGCCCTAGACTTGCTCCAGTTCCAAAGGAAGGAAGCTGACCTGAACAACAGGTCTCAGTCATTTAGGGACAATAATGGAGGTGCAGTGGCCAGCTCTGAAGCCTGAAGCCCATGGGAGGGTGCATAAGAGGAGAGAAATAGGGGCTCTGACAGGACTAGGGACAATACTATTGGGGGACACTAGGAGGAATGGAGGACCTTAGCAGGACTGGGAGTTTTAGCAGATAAAGGGGTCCTGACTGGTTTAACTATTGCAAGATAATGAGTCGCTAATAAGATTGGGGACTCATACAGAGTAGGGAATCCCTGGCAAAACTGGGAGAGAGGTACTGACAATATAAGGGGAGGGGGAGAGGAGAGGGATGGTGCTAGCAAGCCCAGGGCACTTTACAGGATTGAGAAGCATGGCAAGACTGGGGAACCCAGGCAGGCCAGGAACAGACATGACTGGAAGCCTATAAGGATTGGGGGTTTCCTGAAAGGATTAAGGGGTCTTGAAAGGCCTGCAAAGCACTGAGAGGTCCGAGAGGCATGACAGAATTCTGGGCCTTGACAAGCCTGAGGGTCCCTGGAAGCTCTGGGAACAATGACAGGATTAGAGAAGGCCCTGGCAGAGCAGCGTGGGGCACGCTGATAGAATTGGGGCCACTAGCAGCACCGGGGAGTGCATACAGAATTGGCGTTGCCAAAGACCTGGAAGCTCTAGAGGCCCGTCGTCCCTCCCTCCCCCCCTCGCCCCGGCCTCAGGGGCTGGACTTTCAATCCTGCAGGACGCAAAAGCCTCCAGAATGTTCGCTCCGGCCCTGGGGACCCTGACTGGGGCGTGAAAAGGAAGCCGCAGGCCAAAGCTGTGGACCCAGGTCCGGGCCTCTCTGGCCGCCCCGCCCCGCAAAGCTCACCTGACTGCCGCCCCGGTTTGCAGAAAGCGCTGAATGGCCCTGTCGGCCGCGCTCACTGCCTCCTGAGCCCGGCAGCTCAGCATTGCGGCCGCGAGGGAGGCCCGCCCCCGCCACCGCTGTCCCCGCCGCCGCAGCCCCCGCCACTATCACCGAGAATTGACCGGAGTCTCCTAGGGCTTCTGAGGCGGCGGAACTCGCGGTTAAAGAACAAGTTCCTAGGGGGACAGTTGGCCGATGGACGGGCTCCTGGGAGGACCGGAAGCAACCTCCGCCGGTGAGGAGAAGCCGACGGACCACATCCTTGTTGTTCTCTCTGCTCTCCCCCTAGTCCCCGCCCCTCTTAGCAATGGGTGCTGGCGTCGGTTGCCAAGGGAAGCCCTACGGCACAGGGCTTTTTGTTTTCAGGTTTTGCCAGGGCTTCGTTCATAAAATATAGATATATCACTTCCAGGAAGAACCTTGTGTCATTTTAATTTTTGGTGTGAAGAGGGCAGCCCCTACCGGAAAGCGGGATCAGGCCTCAGACAGCATTAGTTGTTAATGTGGTCAGAGTGGAAATAGGTCACAGAGGAAGAGCCTTTAATGAGCATATGGCCCGTCTCTGATGGCATCAACAGAGAAACCGAAAGCTTTAACAACAGTCACCAAACTTATTGTTTACTTAGGTGGTTGCTAAGCACGTATCTACATTTTCATTCACATTCAGTCTTCGCACCAACCTTAACATTACTCGCACTTTATATCCCAGGAAACCCAAGAAGTTTAGAGAAGTAATAAGTCTTCATACAACTTGTGATTGGTGGAAGCACAATTGACAGTCAAGCCCGCATGTCTCCAGAATAATGCTGCTCAATAGAAATACAATGAAGCCACATTTAAAACTTTCTAGTAGCCACATTAAAGTAAAGAAAGATGAAATTAATTTTAACAATGTCTTTTATTTACCCAATATGGCCAAAATTTCTATGTCATTTCTATGTAAAAATTATTAATGAGATACAACTTACAATCTTTTTTTTATATTAAGTACATTTCATTTGGATGAGTCACTTTTCACGTACTCAGTACTCACATGTAGTTCGTTACTACCACATTGGGCAGCAAAACTTATAAAGCATTAGAGCCAGAGAGAATTTGCCCTCCCTATTAATCACTTTACCCAACTTTAGAGAAAATAATTGCAACTACTTTAAGTAAGAAATTAATATTTTAACTCAGAGGTTCTCAAAGCTTTTGATCTAAGGACCCCTTGGTATGCTTTAAAATTATTGAGAGCTTTTGTTTACGTGGGTTATACCTAACTATATTTATACTATTAGAAATTAAAATTAAGAAATAACTTTTGGGTTTTTAAATTTTTAAGTATCATTTATACAATAAAGTTCACCTAGTTTAAATTACCTACTGTCCCTTTGTAGGCAACTCCTCCACCGATCCCCAGCCTCTGGAAACCACTTACCAAGACTGAGAAAAATTTTAAGATCCAATAACACCAAAGCATACATTCCATTAGACATCAGAGCTACGACCCCAACGCATGTCGTGTAGCCTCTGGAAAATTCCAGGGTACACCCATGAGTGAATGAGTGTGAGAAAGGCAAATATGTCTAAGTGTTGCTATGAAAATTGTCTTGAGCCCAGAAGGGATCCCCAAGAAGGGATCCTGCAACTACACTTTGAGAACCACTACTTTAGCCTCTTGAGTGAATACCCTGTCATCCCAGCCACAGATCTACTTAGACCTCTACATTCCAAACTATTTTAAATAATTGGCACTTATAGAGTATCCATAACCAATACATTTACAAGTATTTTTGAGCATTTTGCATGCTTTATCTCGTTTTAATTCTCACAATGACCACATGAATAATAAAAGTACTGCACATTTCATAAAGTTAACAATGTCTCCTGCAGCCTGGCTCTCACTGCTCCCCTAATCAGTGGAAGGGTGGCTGTCCTGAACTAATAAATGTTGTTATAAATAAGGATATATTACTAATTTATGATAATGTCACAACCAGGAACCAGTGGAGCCTGCTCTAACACCTATCAAGCAGATCAAGATTTTTGGCACCTTGGACGATCATAGGGTCACTATCCACAGCCTTAGAGATTTTTCAGCTGCCAGAATTATTCTAAAGGTAAATGGTTTCTTCAGGACCCTCAACTCCTAGGGATCAAAAACCTGAAGTGGCATTTTCCCGACTATTCTCATGTATACTAAGTCAGATCTCTCCCTTTCACACTATGGAGTAGGTCCCTTAATAATGCAACTTTGCATTCACTTTCAGAAATCCATCTCATTTCAATATATAAATTAGTGTCCTCTTTATTTTTTAATTTAAAAGTTAAATGTGATTCAAACATCTTCTCTCTGACTCCAGAGGAGAGACTGGCCTAGAGAGAGAGAAGTATAGCTCTGAATGCCTTCTCTACTTCCTCTTCTGGCTCTCCCATGACTCAGAAGAAAGACCTCATAAACTGTGATTGCATTGTCACACAAAGCCAAAAGAAAGATCTAGAATCCAATCGAATATCTTTTAAATATTTTTAAAAGTTATAGTCCTATATTATCCTTCAGGTAGGAAGGATAATATACCTATCTGCCCAATAGTGGGGTATTTGGAGAGCTTCCAGGTCAGCAAACACATCCACATCAGGAGGGTAGCATACCCCAACTCCATGGGGACAGAAGCTCCTGTACACTCAGGACCCTCTCAGACCTCTTTAACTGGTTGTTCATCTGTACCCTTTACTATATCCTTTAATAAACTGGTAACTGTAAGTAAGTGTTTCCATGAGTTCTCTGAGCAATTCTAGCAAACTAATCAAACCTGCGGAGAAGGTCATGGGAACTTCTGATTTGTAGCCAAATCAGACAGAAGTGTGGGTAACCTGAGGACCTATTCCTTGTAACTGGCATCTGAAGTAGGGTGGGAATAGTTCTTGTGGAATTGAGCTCTTGATCTTGACCTGTTGGATATGACACTATCTCCAGGTAGATAGTGTCAGAATTGACTTAAATTGTAGGACACCCAGCAGATGTCACAGAGAGTTGCTTGATGTTGGAGAAAACCCCTACACATCTGTGTTAGAGGTATTGTGAGTATGGTATTAGTGTAAAAGGAAGTGAGAAACATATGTGGAGAACTGTGGCTTTCTCTGCTGAGGAAAACTGGTATTAATTTTCCTCCCTCTTTAATTCACCTCCCCCACTTCCATCTCTGACCTATGGATGTTGCTGTCTCTCTTTTTTTAAGAACTGGATCTCTGAAGGTGAAGCGTCTCCTTCCACGTGCTTGCGGCGCGCACCCGGGACCTGGCACACCTGGGGCCTGGCATTCCCGGTGCACTCAGGGGCCCTGGCGCACCCGGGGGGCACGGTGCACTCGGGGCCTGGTGCACCTGGGGTATGGTCCGTGGTTCCACGTGGGGCACAAATCCAAGACCTTCTACATGTAAAGCAGACATGCTAACCATTATACTATGGAGCCACTCCCCAAAATTGTTATTAAGAACTAAAGGAAAGAATGAGAACAATGTCTCGCCAAATAGAGAATATTAATTAAGAGATATAGAGCATAAAAATAAACCAAATAGAAACTCTGGAGTAGGAAAAAATGACCGAAATTTAAAAAGTTATTAGAGGGACTTGATGACAGACTTGAGCAAGCAGAAGAAAGAATCAATGAACTTGAAAATAGAGCAATTGAGATTATTCATCTCAGGAATAGAAACAAAAAGAAATGAAGAAAAATGAACAGAGCTTTAGAAATCTGCACTACACCATATGCATAATAGGAATCCCAGAAGAGAGGAGAAAGGGGCAGAAAGAATATTTGAAAAAGTAATGGCTAAAAACTTTCAAAATTTGATGGGAAACAATAACCTACACATCCAAGAAACTCAGTGAACTCCAAGGAGGATAAATTCATTCCAATTTTAGTATATGTGCTGCTGAAGCAAGCACAAGGAGGATAAATTCAAAGAGATTCACTCCTAGACACACCATAAGAAACAACCAAAAGACGAAGAAAATTTTGAAATCAGAGAGATGACTTACATGAAAGGAATCTCAATAAGATTAACAGCTGATTTCTTATCAGAAACCATATGGATCAGAAAGAATTAGTATAACATATTTAAAGTTATTTTTTTAAAAAAACCCTGCCAACCAAGAATTCTTTATCTGCCAAACTATTCTTCAAAAATGAAAGAGAAATTAAGACACTTTCAGATAAGCAAACACTGAGATTTCTCACTTGCGGACTTGCCCTCAAGAAATACTAAAAGGAATCCTTCAGTCTAAAATGAAAGGACACTAGATAGCAATTCAAACTTACATGAAGAAATAAAGAACATCAGTAAAGTTGTCTATATAGGTAAATATAAAAGATGGAAAATTGTATTTTTTGTTTGTAACTCCATTTTATCTTCTACCTTATTTGAAAGACAACTACATAAAGCAATAATTATAAACCAAATGTTGATGGGCACACAGTACATAAAGATGCAATCTGTGACAATTAGCTTAAAGGGGAGGGGCAGAGAAATGGAGATATATAAGAGCAAAGTTTTTGTATACTATTGAAATTAATTTGGTATTAATCCAAACCAGATTGTTATAAATTGAGATGTTAGTGCTAGTCTCCAGGGCAACCACTAAGAAAATAACTAAAAAATGTATAGTAAAAGAAATGACAAGGGACTTAAAATGGTATACCAGAAAATACATATTTAACACAAAAGATGGCAATAATGTAATAATTGAAGAACAAAATAGACATAAGACATTGAAAATAAATAGTACAATGGCAATGTAATTTTTATATGATCTGTGATTACATTAAATTTAAATGTATTAAACTCTCCATTTAAAAGCCAGAGATTGGCAGAATGGACATAACAAGAGCCTCATTTTAGATTCAAAGATGTAAGTAGGTTGAAAGTAGAAGGATGGAAAAGTTTTGCCATGCAAACAGTAATCAAAAGAGAGATGAGTGACTATGCTAATATCAGACAAAATAGACTTTAAGACAAAAATTGTTACTAGAGATAAAAAATGACATTTATAATAATAAAAGGATCAATCCATCAAGAACTTATAACAGGCTCCAGCACCAGTAGAAGGCCCCTAACAGGCCTAGCTGCTATGTGACAGGCCTGCTTGTCTGCATGCTGTGTGATTGGACAGAGCCCATGATTGCCCTAGTAAACTGGTGCTTTTAAATTTAAAATTAAATTTTGTCTAGAATTAAATCTGGACACATGTCATTTATGTCCCCTTGATCCTGAGGGTGATTGACAGTAGGGTTGGTGGAGTGCTACCCATACCCGATGACCTTGTGATCGCTCACACCTTCTAGACCTTTTTCTCCGGGTTACAAGTGAGATCATACTCTCCCTCACCCTAATACATTCCCTATTTCTCATGTTTTTTCTTCCTTCCACAGCCCTTAGCCAAAAAGATTTGTTTTCTTTTGTGCATGTGACCATTCTTTAATGTCAGTGATGTATACCTCACTTTATTAAAAAGTTACTCAACAAGAAAAAAAAAAGAGGATATAATAATTGTAATCATACATGCATTTAACAACAGAGCCCCAAAATACAGGAAGAAAAACAGGACAAAACTGAAGGGAGAAATTGACAATTTAAGAATAATAGTCAGACTCTTTCGTCTCAGCTGCTGACATGCCATCCAGATTAAAGAAGACCTGGAAACTTCAGGGCCATATGAGCCACAGCCATGACTGCATCAACAAGCACCAGAAGTACCTGGGGACTGAGATAATGTTGGAGGCATATATCACCACAGGATCAACTTCAGGAAATATCATCCAGGTTACTTTGGGAAAATTGGTAGGAGACATTACTATTTAAAAAGGAACCAGAGTTCCTGCCCAACTGTCAACTTTGATAAACTGTCAACCTTGGTCTGTGAGCTACCAAAAAACAAGACTGGAGCTGTTTCTATCATTGATATGGTGCGATCGGGCTACTATAAAGTTCTGGGGAAGGGAAAGCTCCCAAAGTAGCTTGTAATTGTAAAGGCCAAATTCTTCAGCAAAAGAGCTGAGAAGATTAAGGGTGTTGGGCTTGTTAAAAAATGTCAGCACATACAATGGGAGTGGGGAGAGGCTGTGTCCTAGTAGCTTGAAATTACATGGAGAGAAGTTCATTAAATGCTCACAAGTGTTTTTTTTTTTTTAAAGGAATAATAGTTGGAGACTTTAATACCTCACTTTAACTATTGAATAGAGCAACCAGACAGATTAGCAAAGAGAAGACTTGAGTAGCAGTATAAATCAACTAGATCTAACAGATATCTATAAAACACTCCACCCAACAACAGCTGAATGCACTTTCTTCTCAAGTGCACATGAAACATTCTCCATGATAGATCATATTTTAGGCCATAAAACAAGTCACAAAAAATTTTAAAAGATTGAAATCATATCAATTATATTCTCTGACCACAATGGAATGAAATTAAAAATCAATAACAGAAATCTGGGAAATAAGTATGTGGCAATCTCATAACACATAAGTATGTGGCAATTTCATAACACATTTCTAAATAATCACTAGGTCAGTGATGAATTAACAAGGAAAATTAGGAAGTATTTTAAATGAATGAAAATGAAAAAACAAGTCACAATATTGTAGAGAGAAGACAACTATTTCTTTGATGACTAGTCAGACATCTTGAACTACTTCTGCTTGATAATCTCTCTACTAGGTCTCGACAGGTTTACTGGCTACTGATTCATTGCAACCTCTTTTTTATTTAACATCCCTCCAGAAACACATCATCTGAGGGATCGTAGTTTCATAAGATGAGTTTGAGAGTTTGTCTTTTAAACCAGCTGCACAGATGTTCTCTCTGCCCTCTTCAGTCCTCTCTAGTCACAAATTAGACAGCTATATTTCACGGCAGAGTGGTACATGTGACCAAGAGACTCTGAAATTGTATGTGTTGACATTTTTTAACAAGCCAAACCCTCCCCTTTCTGCTGGCTCCTGTGGCAAAGTCAGGAAGTATTTACACCTCCCATCACAATGCCAGGGACCTGGGAGTGATTCCAGATGGAGGTGCCATCCTACCAGCATAGCTAGCAGAGCAGAGACCTACCACCAAAATTTTATGTTTCCCTTTTGGTTTTTTATCCGAAGTCAGTTCTCAGGTAAAAAACAAACAAAAAAAAAGACAACTCTCTTTATGAATTTAAATCCACAGGCTTCCTTTTAAAATTAAGTGCCATTTTTATAACCAGTAGAATATTGTCTTGATAAAAATAGGCTTTAGAACACAGTTGATTAGAGAACCACTTATACATAACACACGCTTTTTGTATTCAGTATTTCAGGAATGCATGTCAGTCTCCACTCCAGCCTCCATTTTTAAAATATTTTAAATATTCACTTTTGTTTTAAGAATCTGAGGGGAGAAATCATGATGCATTACTCTGATGCAAAATAAAGCCCATCTGGCTTTTGGCATGCCCCCATTTCCCAGACAGATGGATAATGTGATTAGCCGGAGGCAACTGCCTTTATAATATTTTTATCTGCTCAAGGATGTCTCAAAGATCAGAGATGTAAACAAATATGGGCCATATTTTTCTTGGCTGATAATACCATCCAGGTATAACTTTAGAAGAGGGAAATAGTAGGATCACGATCACCTGGGACCCTGTTAGGAATGTAAACTCTCAGGCTTTGCCACAGACCTGTTGAATTAGACTCTGGGGGTGGGGCCCAGCCATTTGTATGTTAACAAGCCCTCTGGGTGGATGCCAACCCACACTCAAAGGTGAAAACCAATGCCTTAGAAAAATATAACCATATTTCTAAGAAAGAAGAGAAAACATTACATATTAATTCTCTACAATTCTTTTCAATGCCTGTTACACACTAAGTACTGTTCTCCCAGTTTTGAGGCAGTGCACTTTAAAAGTCTCCAGAGAGGAGGCAGTGAATAAAAATGTGCAAAGCCTGCTACAGCCTGGCTGCAGCCTGGGTAGTGCAGGGCAGACTGCTTCAAAGCCCCTGTTGCTAGTGACCAGAGAAAAGGTAGACCTAGTGGAGGAGCCCTGCCTTCTCTTTTCTCAATAAACAAATAATCCTATTATGTAAAATCTCTCTATTTAAATGTTGGAAAAATTGGAAACCAATTTAAAAATTAATTATTATTTTAAAGGAACAGCTGTATTGGCATATAATTCACATACCATACAATTCACTATTTTTAAGAGTACAATTTGATATTTTTTGTTATATTCACAGGGTTGTGCAAACTGTCACCACATCTAATTTGGGAAAACTCACATTCATTAGCAGTTACTCCCCATTCTTTGCTCCCCACTCTCATTCCTAGGCAACCACTAATCTACTTTCCATCTCTATAGATTTGCCTATTCTGGCTATTTTATATAAATGGAAATTATATAACATGGCCTTCAGTGTCTGGATTGTTTCACTTAGCTTAAGTTTTTAAGGTTCATTCATATTATTGCATGAATCAGTACTCCATTTCTTTTTATTGCTGAATAATATTTTATTGTATGGATAGACCACATTTTGTTTATCCATTCATCAGTTGATGGACTTTTGGGTTGTTTCTATTTCTTGCTATTATGAATAATGATGCTATGAACATTCGTGTGCAAGTTTTGTGTGCACTATATTTTCATTTCTTTTGGGTATATACCTAGGAGTGGTATTGCTGGGCCATGTGATAACTGTGTGTTTAAATTTTTGAGGAACTGCCAAACTGTTTTCTATAGCAGCTGCACCATTTTACATTCTCACCAGCAGCAGTATGAAGGATATGTCCACATCTTCACCAACACTTGTTTATTATCTGCCTTTTTTATTTTAGCTCCTCTAGTGGATGTGAAGTGGTATTTCATTGTGGTTTTGATTTTCATTTCCCTAATGACTAGTGAGGTATCTTTTCAAATGCTTATTGGCTATTTATATGTCTTCTTTGAAGAAATGTCTATTCATATCCTTTGCTCATTTTTTAAATTGGGTATTTGTTTTTCTATTATTGAGTTGTAAGAGTTTTTTATATATTTTAAATGTACGTCTCTTATTATATATTATTTACAAATATTTTCTCTCATTTGCAGGTTCTTTTCATTTTCTTGATGGTATCATTTGCAGCATAAAAGCTTTTAACTTTGATATAATTCAGTGCATTTGTTTTTTTTCTTTTGTCTCTTGTGCTTTTGATGCTGTGTCTAAGAAACCACTGCCTAACTCAAGGTCATGAAGATTTGCCCCTATACTTTCTTTTAAGAGTTTTATAGTTTCAAATTTCACACTTCAAAGTATTATTTTTTAACCCTTCAGGCTACTCAAAACACATCTTTGTACTGGGTCTGGCTTATGGTTGTCAAGTAACCAACAGTCAAAGTTTGCCTGGGACTCAGAGCTTCCCAGAACATGGAATTTCCATGCTAAAACTTAAAGTCCTGGGCAAACAAGGATGAGTTGGACGTCCTACCAATAAACCTCCAACTCGTACCTTTGGTATAAATCATTATCACTGCTCTCCATGGCTTATAATAGATATTGAACCCCTCCTCACCTGAATGAACAGTTTGTTTTCAGTTTAAGGTATTTATTGAGTGCCCCCAACACAAAGCCCTGGGGTTGAGTGTACTGAGAAATAAAATACCAATTTCAGCGTCCATAAATAAAGTGTTATTGTTCTAGGCCCTGGTGGTGCATCAGCAAACCATTATGGAGCTTAAGTTCCAAAGGGGAAAGGGCAGGCAGTCTAGTGAGAGGCAGGCGGGAGGGACCATTGAACTAGGTGGGGAGAATTTTGAAGACAGGGATTTGGTTGAGTTAATCTTTGATTCTCCATCATCAGGGCTGTACAAATCACTTAACAATGCTGGTCAAATGATTAAATAAGTGATCTTTGGCCTTCTCATACTTATATTTTTTTCTTGATTCATTTCACTAGACTTTCAGCTCTTTGATGACAATGACATGTCTAACTTGTTCTGTCATACGTCCAGTGCCTATTATATTGCCTGGCACAACGTAGGTGCTCAATAAACAGTGCTCTAATACAAAGATACAGTAAAAAAAAAAAAAATCATGCCCTACATTTGTTATGGTAGCCTGGGTTTCAAGAATATTATACTCATAACAACGTTAATGAATCCCGGCAGATAAACACTGAGAGAGGCGTCCTCCTCAACGGAAGAGTGCTCATTGGTACCTCGACAGCCATTTCACAGGCTGGTGTGCCCTACAGGCACCCCAGCGAAACACCACCAGCCACAGAGAGCCTGTAAATTTCTCTAACCAGAAGGGCTCTCCCCGCCCCCTCTCCCCGCACAGCTTGCTCTGCCCTCCGCCTCCTCCTCTCCGCCCACTCTCGCCGCGGTCTCCTGGCGGCAGCGGCTTTGTCTCGTGGGCTGGTCCCTGGCGGCTCCCTCCCCCTGAACAGCTGCCGCCGAGGGAGGAAGCGGCGCGGGAGCTGTCCAGAACCCCGGTGCTGAAACCACGAGCGCTCGTCATTCACCACCACCATGTAAGGGCCATGAAAAGGGCTCGTCCTGGCGCAGCGCGGACATGGAGGAGGACTTATTCCAGCTAAGGCAGCTGCCGTGAGTATCATGGGGGCGAGTGAGAGGCAGACAGGCCTTCTTTTAAAAAATGAAAACCTGCAGGGGGGCATCTCTGCATGGCTTCTTGAATTTAAAGGGAACTGTTTCAGAGGAGAGAATTAGGCCTGGAGGAGAAAAGCCATTTTCCTACCCCAGAAGCCCAGCTTCTGTATCTCTGACAGTTCGATTTTTCAGATCCGTCAGAATCTTATGGGTACCCTCGGGGTGTTATGATTTCCCTCTCAATTGTTTGCAATCCCAAAGGGATTTTAAGGTCTGTGTTTTAGGAAAGCATTAGCTGCTGTTTTGAAATGTGGACTGAATTGATGAGTCCATGCAATGACATTGGTTATTTCCAGCCCATCTCCTATGCTGTGAAATTCCTAGTTTTTCTGCAAGGTCTTTTGGAAAGGAATGATAACTGATGTTGCAAACTGGTTTCTAAAAAGCTACGATTCCTTCCTAGAGTGGAAGCTTGGGCAAAGTCCGGCCGTTTATGAAGTGTGTGAATGAGAGGGCTGTGCACCCTCCTTGAAACCTCTTGCCTTCTTCTGAATGAAAGGTTTTTGTAACAGCTAGCTAGAGTGAGACATACCGTTGTTGACTATCCTTGGGAACATCAGGAATACACTGCTTAGAGGATGGGAATTTTTGAGGGATACCAAATTTGCTCTGAGACTCTTGAGGGAATGCAACCAAGAAATGGAAAGGGTAGGGGCCTTGCAGAGGGGCTTACATACATCTCCTACTTCAAGCTGATGGTGATTTGTTAAGCAAATACCAAGAGTATGAGACGGAGCATTAAAAAGAACATGAATGGGGCCTGTTGTTTTAATTTTTAGAAGCATTAGCCATTTAGATGGTAAAAGTAGACACCATTTGGATTTTTTTGGGAGGATACAATATTGTTAGTATGTGTGTATTTTTTTGACTTGAAAAAAATTGAAAAAAAAATTTCTCTCTCTAAACCACCGAGGAATTCTCCCAAGTGACTTTTAGTGTGACTGATATAGCTCTCTGAGGCTCTGAGCACTGAAGGATATTGTAGTATTTGCTTCTCAAGCAGTGTAAAATTAATTTTTGTTTCAAATTTTTTAATTAATTCAAATCTTTAATTAATTTAAATTCTTTAAGCTTTTATTAATTGATCCACAAATAGCATATCTTATGTAATACAACATTATTTCACAAGTGCTAAAGGATACTCAGTTAAAATATCCAGAGGTTGATATATGACTACATAAAAATGTACCCATCAGAATGTGAATCTCTCAAAGAAAACATACCACTTTCATTGAGAATAAATACAATACTTAGAAACCAACCTATTATGTCACAATAAAAATGATTCAGAAACTGAAATATGAAATTTGGTACTCAGAATAACAATATGATTCATATTGCAGTTTTACAGGGATAAAATTTCAAAAAAATGTCAGACCATATGAACTTTGCAAATTACTCAAAGATTCATGTATATTTAATTTACTAATATATAGAGATGACACTGTTCTGACTATTCCTTCCTTAATTAAAAATATAAAATAATGAGATTTATTTTATATTAATATATTAAATAATGTATATAACCTATATAAGGTAAATAAAGTTAGAAAATAAGCACACAAATGAAAACTCCCTCTTCTCAAACACCAATTTTGTTTCTTGATTATTCTTTCTGATATTTTATGCACATAAGTACATATAGTATCTATAAGGGGTACCAAATTGTGTACTGGCTCTTGAGTAAGACAGACTTCAGTTCAGATCTTTCTTTTGGGGGGTGGTTTAGATCTTGACTGCCACTTCTTAGTTATGTGACTTTGAGCAAGTGACTTAACTTTTCTGAGATTTAGGTTCCCTAGCCATAAAATGGGGATCACAATAGCACTTGATTCATAGGGTTATTGTGAAGATCAAGTGAGATAATATGTGCTAAATGCCTGGCAGATACAAAACACTCAACACATTTAACTATTATTAGATTTGAAAGATGACTTATAAAAACAATATATAGGCTTCCTATACTGGACTTCCAAATATTGTGATCTGCAAACCCCAAACTACATTTGAATGAAGTCAAAATTAGCCCTCAAATGTGCTGAGCTCGATTTATATATTTAAAAAAGAGTAAAGTAAAAGGAATGGCCATGTGAATCTGAGTGGGTTACAAATCACGACTTAGATGGTTTTTTAAACCGCACCCTTTGTATATTATGCACGGATTGCAGGCAGCAGATTTCTTGAGAGCAATATGGTTTTTAAAAAATCAGAGTGCCTTGTAGAGGGTTGGCAAGAGTGGGCTTTGGGACAGGCTCAGTCCCATGGGAGGCCAAGTGTTGATAGATTATAAGCCACTAAGTAGTTTACAGGGTCAGAGGAGGGGACAAGGGGATGATGATAACTAAGAAAACAGTCCTTCCTTGTGCCTAGGGTCTCTCTCACATAGCTCTAGATCAGTTCATTTGAGACCATAAATAAACTCTGCTTTTCACCTGCTGTTCACTCAGGTGCAGCACTATATACAGGAGATTCAGCAGACTGAGATTTTGTATCTACTTCTGCCTTATTGTGACCTTGCACAAGTTGGACTTTTCTGGGTCTCCCCTTTCTAGGATGAGTTTGTGAAAGCAAGTTTTGCAGACTATATAGATTACTTATCCATTCATTTATTCAACTTACTTGGGCACCATCCTCGATACAAGAGATTCTACAACTGAATAGAATAGATATTATCCTTGCCCTCAAGGAGCTTACAGTAGTAGTAGTCACTAGCTACACGTGGCTATTTAAATTTAAATTATATAATTTGGATCTAAAATAACTTCTATAATGTAATATACAGTAAAAATATAATTTATAAATAAAATGTGAAATTTGAAAAAAAATCAGCCCCTTGGTCACACTAACTATATTTCAAGTGCTCCATAACTATATGTGGTTGGTGGCTGCTGTATGGACAGCTTAGGTCTGAAATATTTCTATAACTGCAGAAAGTTCTATTGGACACCACTGGTCCGGCGGGAGAGGCAGACACTAAACAAATAATTGCATTATTATGAGAATTGTCTTAAGGGCTTCAAAGGACAAGTGCAGGGTGCAATGAGACTAGTTCTAGATGGGTGAGGGAGAGATAGATCAAAGAAGGTCTCCTTGAAGAAGTAACATTGGAGCCGAGTCCCCAGAGATGTGTAGGAGTCATTCAGGAAAAGAGATGGGATGAGGAGCATTCCAGACAGAGGGAACTGTGTGGGGAAAAGCTCAAAGTCAGGGCAATGGGACATAATGAACAAGTGACTCGAAGGAAGGATGCAGAGGATGGCAGGGACCAAGCTACAACATGGGTAGACCTTGAGGACATTATGCTAAATAAAATAAGCCAGTCACAGAAAGACAACTACTCTATGATTCCACTTACATGAAGTACTTTCATAGAGACAGAAAGTAGAATGGCAGTTGCCAGGAGCTGTGTATGGAAGGGGGACAGGGGAATTGTTAAATGTATACAGAGTTTCAATTTTGTAAGATGAAAGAGTTCTGTGGATGGATGGTGATGATGATCACACAACATTAAGAATGTACTTAATGCCACTGAACTGTACTCTTTAAAATGGTTAGAATGGTAAGTTTTATCTTATGTATATTTTACCACAATCAAAAAAAATTGCAGCCCTCTCACCCTATCCTCCAGCTCTGTTCTTTTTTCTTTTTTTCATAGCACCTATCACCTTCTAACATATTATATCATTTACTTATTTGTTGTTTAGTGTGTCTTCCCTTACGAGAGTGAAAGCTTCACATGGCAGAGATCTGAAGGATCCCACGTACGTGGGACATTGCCTAGATTTCATCTGATAACTGGATTCAAGTGTAGACCAGTATATGTCAGCCAAGAGAGTAAAAAAAAAAACAAAAAAACAACAAAAAAAAACTTTATAAATGTTAATCTATGTTTATCTGTTCATCAGCTTAATCATTTACCTTAACAGCAGTGGCCACCATTATTAACTTTTAGTGGCTACACAGCTGAGTCTACCTGGAAAGATCAGACATAGCCTTGTTTCATTGTATTTGCCTATCTGCTTCCCCATCCCCTTCCTTTTAATCAGGAAGATTGGGAAGATGCAATTTGACTTACTGATGAAATGACTATGTTCTTGAAATGGTCCCAGACAAACTCTTTGGGCCCATGGTGACCCTGATAAGGACTCATTTTTAAGTTCTAGAGAAAGAGCTAGAAATAGGTTTTGTTTTCTCTAAATGAGGAGGCCTCTGCACAGAGACATAGGACCAGAATAGATGGCTCAGGTGCATGTAAGACTTCATGCTGGCTCCCTTCCCCCCGAGACTCAATGGGGCAAAAGGAGAAGATTCTTGGCCAAGGAGGAGAAATGGGAGTTCATTGTCACCCACTTCTGGCAAAAAGTAGGGAGCTATTATAATAGCCTAGGGATCCTCAAAGTTAACTCACTAAATCCTTTTTAAACCTCAAGCCTAAAGCTGCTCACACCCCGTTATTTCAAACACATACCAGCTAGCTTCACTCTAAGGGATATGTGTTTCAGTGACTTAAGGGGAATAGTCTGGAGGGCAAAGAAAGAAGGTCTCACAAAGAGGCCATTGCTTGGATGGCTTAGGTTTTAGGGAGGATTGTTCCTATGCCTCCTGGCCCAGATAGTGGCTTTACAGCCCCACCCAAACTCTTCTCTGGGCTCTCTAGAAGAATTATGCAGATTTGCACGAATCATTGTGTGATCTTGGGCAATTCATTTAAATTCCCTGAGACTTAAGGGTGTGCCTAGACCACCTTCAAGGACATCTTTAGCTTTAAAAGACCAATTCTAAGCTCTCTAGATGGGTGTGCCTGGTACCATCCTGGCTCAGGGCGATTGTTCTGGTGTGATTAATAGCATCTTTTTCTCTCTTTAATACTGGGTTGTATGAAATCTTAACCTTGACACTATTCATATTTTAGACCAGATAATACTTTGTTGTGAGAGATTGTTCTATGCATTATAGGATATTTTGCAGCATCCCTGGCTTGTATGCACAAGATCTCATAACCACCTCATTTCCTTCTCCGTGAGTTGTGACAATTAAAACTGTCTCTGGACATTGCCAATGTCCCCTGGGAGACTAAATCACTTCCCATTGAGAACCACTGATTTAAAATGTTCTGGTTTAGGCAATAAACTACTCACTCTATTTCTAGAGCATCTTTGGATCTATTTAAACCTCACTTCTCTGACTTTAGTCATGGCAGGACCCTGGTACGTGTTCTGCCAGCAAATAGTGCCTCTTCCTTCAATCACAGTATACCTTTGGCAAGAGACTATAAACTCCAGGAGGGCAAGAATTTGGTCTGACACATAAAAGGACTTCATTGCATGTTTGTTGTATGACTGAGTGAATAAATAAGTTTTAGAGATAAACTACCTAGAAGGTTGTAGCACAGGTCTTCTGCTTCCCCAGTCAGAAGTTACCTACCCCACCATTCCCCTGAGGCTATGTCACAGAATGATTACCTGCATGGTCTCTCTACTCAAGCAGACCTGGATTCAAATCTTAACTTTCCTGTGAACTTGGAAGGTAACCTTGGGCAAGTTACTTTTCTTCTCTAGGCCTCAGTTTTATTGTCTATAAAATGGGGCTAGCAATAGCATCCACTTCATAGGGCAAAAGGCTCATGAGTGCTTAACAGACCTACTAGCATATGGTTAGGGCTTGATGAATGTTAACTATTATTTATTTGTGATCATTACCTTCTGTCCAGAATATGAGCTAGTGGTCTACTATTCAGAGAAGAAGCTCGATGCTATTCAGGTCAATGGGAATGGCAGGAAAATACAAATAAGAAACATACACAGAGAATAAAATTTCCATTAACTATAGACTCCTAGATCAGGAACGGAAGAGACCTTAAAAGCTGTTACATCCAACCCCTTACACTCAGCTTCTTAATTCTGGCAGAAAGGCATCAAGTGGTAGCTTTTAAATGTCTGGGGCCACCATCAATATCTTATGAAAATTCAAATTCCTGGACCCTACTCTGCAGAAATGTAAAAGCCTTAGGTTTGGAGAATGGCTCGGAATAAGCATTTTAATTAGTTCCGTTGGAGTGTTCTTGGCCTCAGTTAGAGAAGCATCAGTTGATTGGTTAAAATCATGGGTTCTTAAACTACTCAGGCCAGGGACCTAGTGTACTACATATTATCCAGGGGACCTGGGCCAATTAATGTAACCTCTCTGAGCCTTAGTTTACTTGTATAGAAACTGGGGAAATTAATAACACCTCTTTCCTAGGATTGTTGAAGGGATTACATAATAGTAAGTAGATATAGCACTTAGGCTTGCCCCTCGCCTGTTGGGTATGGCTGCATATTAAATATCATTACTCCTGAGTCCACTCACATGGATCCCTGCTTTTTCTAGACCATCTCTGTGAAGGGCAGCCCACTGCCTCCTAAAGCAGCCTTTTTCATGTCTGGACTTCTCTGCCTGAGAAGGCTCCTTATATTGAGTTGAAATCTGCTTCCCTCTTCTTTATACCCAGAAGTTCAAGCTCTGTTTTTCAGAATCCAAGTTGAACAAACACCTTCTTTCATATGCCAGAACTTCAAATATTTGAAGGTGGAGGTCCAGACCCTGAGAAGACTCTTCTCAAATCATACAGATAGGGAGTGCTCAGGACTTGTCTTGAAGGAGACAAAGCAAGTTCATTTTCAGTGACCTTTGCAGTTTCTGCCGCTCCAGGTCCCCAGCCTCTGACCTCATTTGTCAATAGGTTTCAGATTCCAAAGAAACGCCAATGTGACATAGATGAGTACCTGAGACAAAGTTGAAGAGTGCTGGTTGTCTGAGTTCCCTAAACATGTGGACACTTGTTATAACTTGGCCCTTTGCTGGTTAGCCTTGCAGATGGGCTTCTTTGTGAAGATGTCTTTTTCTATTGATTGGATGAGTCAGGGGGCAGAAATAATAAAAGCTTCTGCCTCCCTAATCCTCACTGTAAACCCTCTAGCCCAGACCACCATCACATCTTACCCAACTGACCATACAACCTCTTCCCTTTTTTCCTACTTCCTCTTTTGCCATCTTTCTGTGTTAATATACCTTTGATTTTCTGTATTCTTATGTCTTGACATCTTGGGGCCTTGTTGCCCTTGGAGGGACTGTTCTTCCCAAGGTTAACAAGTAAATGAATTGCCTGCCAGTGTACCTTTCATATACAAACTAACCAACCAGGAGCCACTATCCATCCACCTGCCTGGACCACCTAGGTCCAAGTACCTGGCAACTGGAGCTAGCCCCTATACCCCAGAGCTTGAAATGATTTAAACTAGTCAATCCTCAGCTCGTGTAACCACAGTAAGGACTCTTGCCTGCATTTTCCCCTCACTCCCTCTGCCTCCTGACTGACCCTGGTGCTTCCTCGTATAGCCCCCGAGGTGTGGCAAGTCCCCTCCTCTCAGGATCTGTGAGTATAACAGAATATATCTTTTCAATGATATCTGTCACCTGATCTTTTAGCCTTGCCATACCTAAATAATTATAAAATCTATACTTTAAAACGCTCTCCACAATCTATTCTTCTTTTTGTAGAAAAATGTGCCTGAATGTCTCGAAACTCAACTCTGATCATCTTCCACCCTCTCACCCTACTTGAAACCTTTCAATGGCATCCCACTAGTCTCAGGATAACAAGAAATATCCTGTGGTCTCCAGAGCTCTGCACGATCCAGCCTGTCTCTCCTTGGTCCTACCTCTGGGCCTTTGCGCTAGCTCTTCTCTATTCTCCTCCCATCTGTGTATTACTCTACTTTGTCCTCTTGACCTTCGCCTCCGCAGGAGGTCTTTCCTGACTGCTCCTCCCTGCAATTGTTCTTTACCTTGGCACCTTTTTGTTTCCTTCTCAAGATCCATCCACTTACAAATGTATAAAGATCTCTTTGTTTACTTGTGTATTAACCATCCCTCCAATTAGAGTATCCACTTCATGAGGGCAGAGACCGCATTGATTTTGTCTCCCTTTGTGTCCCAGAACTTTGCATGTAGTCAGCATTCAATAAACACTTGTTGAAATACTGAATGATTGTGTCGGATCTGCATGAAGCTCTCTCTCTATTGACTCCTTTAATCTCCATGGCAACCCTATGAGAAAAGAATTACCATTTCCATTCTACTAGGGAGGAAAATGAGACTCAGAGAGGTAAAGTAACCTACCCAGGGTCACACAGCTACTGAATGGTGTGGGCACAGGATTCAAACCCAGGTCAGTTTGTGTGCCAGAGTTGGGCCTGCCCTATGGCAGACTGCTTAAACAGCCACTTTTAGATAATCACAATCAGATTTAAGCTTCCTCTTCAGTCTGATAGATTCATGAACTCAGGGGAGAAATGTCCAGAAGCTCAGATGAAAAGAGAAGAAAACTTCCTTATCTAAAATACCCTAATCGAAGCTCAGACCCTAACTTAAGGCACGAGGTGAATTAAATGATGGTACAAACAAGATCTTTAAGTTGACAGCTATTTCCTCAAGCTCTTCTTTGAATAGCAAAATTATGTAAAATAAATGTTCCCTGCTATTTTAGTGAATTATATGCTATCTATACACCACAAATGCCAAGAAATTGTGAGCCAGCCTGTTTTGAAGCCCTCATATATTTAACATATGCCACTGCTATTTTCTTTTTCTTTCATGTTTCATTTTTTTTTCCCTTGGAAAATCGTGGCTTGTGTAGTTGATAAATACTTTTAGGAACCCAACCGATTCAAAATGTAGCCTGGCTTTCTGAGTCTAATTTAATGTCAAAGGTCTCTCTTTTATATCTTAAAACAAGTGTTCATAAAATAAAGGTGCCCTGGCTTCTAGTGGTTTGCCAGAGAGGGAAGGTGAACAGATCCTGGTTTAAAACTGCAGGGAGCTAAGCCGCTTTCTCAAAGTCATATTTCACAAAGGTCAGTGTACTCCATACTCAAGGTAGAAAGGTGACCTGAGTGAGGCCAGGTAGGAGGGAAGCTAATATTTACTCAATGCTCACAATTTCCAATTCATCAAGCCCAGTTAATCTTCAAGATGGTCCAGCAACTCTGTCGTTGTCCCTATTTCACAGATGAAAGCATCCATCACACGCTTAGCAGATGCTACCTGCTCAACAAGAGCTTTGTAAATAGTCGCTATTGTTATGTATATTTGTTAGGTAGTTAGACAGACAGGAGCCACAGGAGCAAAGGCCTAGCTCTGTAACCATAGAAACCACCCTTGAAGTCCTTCCTTAAGGACCTCCCAGAAACACCACCCCCTTTAGGGTTATAAATTACCCCAAATCCTGAGCACAAAGGCCAAAAAAGCTGCTGGCTAATCCAGCCACAAAATGCAAGCACAGAATGTACTACACTAACTTGCCCACAACCTCAGCCTCATTATACCATCATTATAATACTATTCCTAGTCCAGAAGTTCACGAATCTAATTATAACAGATGGAATTCTGGGTAAGCACATGCGCAGTAGGCAAAGTGTTATATAGCAGCCAACTGGCAGTCAAGGTAACCTCACATCTAGATCATCTAGGATTTCCCATCACAGGCCAAATATACACACACTTTGCCACTTTTGCTTTGTTACAGCCCTCTTCACTGAAAACCCACTCCTCCCTTGGAGCTTACTCTGTCTTTTTTATCTTTCACCTTCCAAATTCCACAGGGCTGCAGTCTTCCTTAGCATAGCCCATCTCCTCCTAAAATATACTTTCAATAAATCTTACTTCTTCTGAATCTCACTGACCTGTAATTCTTTGCTGCGTCAGCGGGGAAGAACTGGGGACATCACCACTACCCTGCCCCCAAGCCACAGGGTGACACCAGATTTAACATCACCCCAGCAGTAACATATTTATTAAAGTATAAATGCCCAGGTTAAAAATTGCTCACATTACAGAAGGGTCCAAAATAAAATAAAATAAAAAGAATGCCGTCCCTCAAAACTCCTTGTTTCCGTCCAGTGTTCTTCCCCAGAAACAACCAGTCTTTAGCTCTTACGTATCCTTCCAGACCGTCTAGTACTATAGAAGCATAAATACTCTACAGCAGTGCTTCTCAGACTTTAACGTGCACACAAATTTCCTGGGGACCTGGTTGAAATGATTCAATAGGTCTGGGTTAGGCCTAAACTGCATTTCTAATAAGCCCCTAGGGGATGCTGGGCCCCTTGTTGACCACACTTAAGTCTTAGGAGTGAGGACCTAAGTTATGGGATCATGTTCCAGTATATTTAATAATGAGCCCAACAATCTTTTCCTGTGGGCCCTTACAGATCAACGTGTGTATTGTGTGTGTGTGTGTGTGTGTGTGTGTGTGTGTTTATTGTGGTAAAATATGCCCGATATAAAATTTACCATTTTGACAATTTTAAGTGTACAGTTAGTGACATTAAATACATTCACAACATTGTGCAACGATCACCACCATCCATCTCCAGAATTTTTTCATCTACCCCAGCTGAAACTCTGTACTATTAAACACTCCCTATTTCCCACTCCCCTCAGCCTCTACTTTCTATCTCTGTGAATTTGACTATTCTTGGTACTCCCATATAGGTGGACAATATTTTTCCTTTTGTGTTAGGCTTATTTCACAACCATAATGTCTTCGAAGTTCATCCATATTGTAGCACAGAATTCCTTCCTTCTTAAGGCAAAATAATATTCCATTATATGTGTAGAACACACTTTGTTTATCCATTCATCCATTGATGGACACTTGGATTGTTTCCATCTTTGGCTATTGTGATACAGATCACAATTTTAAAAAACATTTTCTTAAGTGGATGTGTCATAATCTATTTAATTACTCATCTCCTGATGATTGTTTCTAGTTTTGTTAATACTTACCACATTTTGTTAATAATTATTACATGCAAAGCTGCAAATAGCATGCTAGCACCAAAGGAGAATATAGCAGGGTGGCTGGGGGTGGGGACTCTGAAGTCAGGTGGCTTTGCCAAAGTCTGGCTTAGACAACTACTGTGTGACCTTGGACAAGCTCCCAGTCCCTCTGTGCTTCGGTGTCCTTATCTGGAACATGCGGGTAGTGAAAGTAAAGGTTAAATAAGGTAGTCGCTAGAAAACACAAACACTATACTTAACACATGGTAAACTAACAATCTATATCATCGCCTACTGTATCTATCTCTGCAGTGAATTATCAGCATGACAATTCTAGATGGGAACACAGAGCATTTAAAATTTTTAAAGATATCACAGATCACCTTCCAAAAAGATTGCAGTGGTTGCTATTAATCACAGAAGGAAGTACAGAGCCCTGGACAATCCTGGAGGAAAGGATGTTATAAAAGCAGTATTCAAAGAAGATTATCAAACCACATGATCATTCTGCAATGTTACCCTCAGAGTTAAGGGTGATCCAACAACCTTCCCTTCGTCCCTGAAAATAAAGTGATAATGCACATAAATGTTCATGATCTTCCTTTTTTTTTTTTTTTAATCTATGTTTTTATCTTCTGTGAATACCTTTGGAGACAGTTTATGTTTTTTATTTTGGGGTTGACTCTTGGGGACAGAGAGTCCCTTCCCAGAACCTATTTCACACCACCTCTTAACTCAGTGGATTGCAGAGTTGAAATGTCCCATCTATAGGGGCCACACTGCCCAGATCTAGCCATACTGTTCTCTTAGAGGAATGTGGGCCCCAAATGGCCAGATACTCTACTTTTTAAGAGAGATCAGAAATCTTGCTTTTTATGCTTTTTATGTGAATTCTCTCATTTAAAAATTTTGGTATCTGCTTGAAAAAATGCCATGTGAGCAAATTTTGTGGGCATAATATAACTTTTAGGTGACCAAAGTATCTCTTTTCTAAAGAGATTAGTCTAAATTCTGACACATATATGCTTCCGAACAATATTCAAGTCTAGAATGAAGATATCCTCATTCCCATGTGAATCTGGTCCCCCTGGAGTTGTGTGGTGCCCAACCTGTACACCTGTATGTGGCAGCTCGGACATTTCAACTCTCTTGAAATGAGAGTTGTGTGTCAGGGGTGCCACATACAGTGCAACTCAATATAAATGCCAGCCTTCTACTCATTCAACAATCTTGACCATGAAAAGAAAGCTTTTCACCTGTCTTGGGCACAAGAGCTGTGCAGAAAAGCTGTTGAGGGGGAGTTGTAGCCTTCATGACCAGATTTCCTCTGTCCTCTAGGGTGGTGAAATTTCGTCGTACGGGCGAGAGTGCAAGGTCAGAGGACGACGCAGCTTCGGGAGAGCATGAGGTCCAGATTGAAGGGGTCCGCGCAGGCTTAGAGGCCGTCGAGCTAGACGATGGGGCAGCTGTGCCCAAGGAGTTTGCCAATCCCACTGACGGTGAGGGAGCTCTGGAGTTCGGTATCAGCCCCAGGCCACAGTCAAGGGCTCTGAGATGCCGGGGTTGTCTCCCCAGCTGGCACTTTCAGAGGGATCTAGTGGAAGGGGCAGGTAGGAGGGCCCAGAGGGCCTGGGGTGACACTGGAAGTGTGAACTGGACCTACATGGCTTACTTCAGCAGGCAAGGTTACATCATAATCCCTGCCAGTGAGCCTCATTGCATAACACTTGGCGGAGGACAGCAGCAACAACTATGATGATGATTGATGATGATGATGATAACGGTGACGACGGTGATGGTGGTGGTGGCGGCGATTATGATAGTGTAACGATGATGTGGTGATGATGATGGTGGTGGTGATAGTAATGGTGATGATAATGATAGTGATGATGATGGTGGTGATGATGGTTATGATTATGACAGTGATGATGGTGATGGTGGTGGTGGTGATGATGATGGTGATGATGACAATAGTGATGACAATATCAGCTGACATTGGCTGAAGATTTACTCTGTGCCAGGCACTGTTCTAAGCACTTTACACATATTACCCATTTAATCTTCATAACATTTCTAACTGGGACTGTTAATGATCATCTTCCCTCTTTTGCAGAAGAGGAAACTGAAGCACAGAAAGGTTAAGTATCTTGCCCAGGGTCACACAGCCAAGCTGGATTTATGCCTAGGTCATCTGACCTCAGAGTCCATATTCTTATTCATGACCTTGTGCTGCCTATGAGCAGAGCTAGTCAAACAAGAGACCTCAGGTAGTACTGTTGGGACCTGGTCTCATCACATGATGCTGATGGGTGAAAACATTCCATGCATTCCTGACAGTTCCCAGATTCCCAACATGAGAGAGAATTAATAACCTGATCTCAAGGCCTGTTGCTGGCAGAGCTAAGGAGGCAATGGCTGGGGAGAGGGGAGGCAGTGGTTAGGAGCAGTGGCTTCACAGTTAGGCTGGTCTGGGCGCAACTCCCAGTACTACAGCGTGTCAGCTGTGTGACACTGGGAAAGTCCATTTCCTCCTCTGTAAATGGGGCTATGAGTGGGCCTTAACTAATAATTGCAATACAAACTTAATGAGATACTGTACACCAAGCTTTAGTGCAGTGCCTGGCACATGGTAAGCACTGAATTGTGCACCATTATATCATTACTGTTCATATTACTGATGATGTTATAAGGCTCACTCTGCTTTCTCCTCAATATTTTTGCTGGGCGAAACCAGAACCTGCTGATGTGATAAATGCCAACCCACACTTCTGGAGAAAATTACGATTGTTGTAAAAGATCCATGATTAAAATTCCAAAAAGATGATAATTTCCAGCAGGGGCTTATCCTCAGAAGCAGCCTACAACATCCCACAGCATGCTCCTTTATTATTTTTTATTTTTTTAAATTAACTTTTTATTTTGGAATCATTTTAGATTTATAGAGAAGTTGCAAAGATACCACCGAGAGTTCCCATATACCCTTCATGCTGCTTCCCCTCATGTAATTATCTTACCTAACCAAGGCACCTTTGTCACAACTAAGAAATACTTTATACTAAACCCCATACTTTATTCAAATCTCACCAGTTTTTGCAGCATGCTGTTGCAGGACAGAATCCAGCATACCACATTACATTTAGTCTTTTAGTGTTTTTCAAAAACACTTATTAGCTTATAAATTATATCCTTTTTTTCTGAGCATACAAATAACATATGCTTATTTGGAAAGCATTCAGACATGACAGAACTGTTCAGAGGAAAGCGAGTACTGTCCTCAGAGATGACCTTGTTAACAGTTTTTGGACATTCGATCTCACTTCCCCTGTGTGGTACACACACATATGTGGAAATCCACTTTTATGAAATATTTTTTTCCGACTATGGAATAAATTGTAAAAGTTAAAGTCTCATATGATTTCTCCCTCCTTCTCTCCAAAGATAAGAAAAATAAAACTATAATGGGAAGTTTTGTATATATTCTATACATAGTCACATATACATATACTTATATACACACGTGCATACATCTCCAAGAAAAGAACCATACTAAATGTTTTGCCATCCATCTTGCTTTGTTTTTAAAAATGAATTAACAATATATTGTGTGCATGTTTCTACATGGCACATTCTTTTTATCAGTTGAGTCATCCTTCATAATGTGGATACATAACAATTTATAATTATTATGTATGCAATCAGTTATATAACCAACCCTCTGTTGATTGATATTCTGGGTTTTTTCAGTTTTCCCTCTTATAAACAATGTCGCAGTCGATTTCATAACAAGGTATCTTTTCGCACTTGCTGGCATGTTTTTCTAAGATAAATGTGCTGCCTTTAAGGAGCTTGGCTGGGGACCCTCCAGACATCCCCACATTAGGACGACTGCAAGATGCACTGATCTTTCCTCCCTTCCCCCTTTCTCTTTCCCAGATACTTTCATGGTGGAAGATGCGGTGGAAGCCATTGGGTTTGGAAAATTTCAATGGAAGCTGTCTGTTCTCACAGGCTTGGCTTGGGCAAGTATTTCTGGGGGTACTGACCTCACATTCAGTCTCCGAGAAACCTTTATGCTGCTCAGCTGGGTTTCCGTGATCTACAAGGAAGGACGTAGTTCTCTCCACATAGAGCCTTTGCTTGAATCCACAAAGTTTATGCCGAGTGACTGACCCTGGTGATAATGAAGATCTGTGCTTAGGGGAAGTTGGGTGTGTTGGAGTTTACCCTCATGGAGGAGTTGAAGATTCTGTCTAATTAAATGATTCTCAGTCTTTTGGGGCTCAGGGCTACTTTGAAATTATGATGTCATCTGTGGAGCTCATCCTGGAAAAATATGCACAGAAAAATGAGCCCTCTGTTTCAAGAGGCTCATGGTCCCTTATTAAAATTTCCTCATCTACTTATAGTGAATAACTCATCTAGAACTTTAATACAACTGAAATTGATTTTTGCGAATGGTGTCCGATGATGACCTAACTAAATATTTTTCCAAATGGATCTTCGATTTCCCCACATCATTTTCCTCAATAATTTAAAGGCCACTTATATCTTTTATCACATTTCTGTGGCCACAGGGATCTGCTTCTGGACTCTCATTTCTGTCCCATCATAGTGTACATCTAGCGCCATAAAGGATGTTTAATTACTGGGGCTTCTTAGTATGTTTTAATATATTAAAAAGTTGCACTTGTTAAATATGCTGATAATTCTACATGAACAATGACCTCTAAAGCAAAACAAGCTAGTCTTTTACTGAGCTAAAGAGAAAAGATCATTGTCGCTCTGCCTCTATAAAAATGTTTTTCTCAGATTTTTGAAATAGGATGTTTCCCTACTTCCTTCCAGGAGTGCCCCTGTTTTTTTAAACATGGAAACACAGACACAAACACAGACACACACACACACACACACACACAAGAATGTTTAATATCTAGTTGTCGGTTTCCACATGGCACCTCATTGTTTTACTACTAGAGCTTTCTGTATGTTGATGTGTGGTAGGGCACTCAGCAGGTAGTAGAAGAGGGATTTTGTACATGCTCTCTCTGAGGTCACAGACTTGGCGAGGGGTCAGCATCCTGGCCTCATGATGTTTGCTTCCTCCCTGCAGATGGCCGATGCCATGGAAATGATGATCCTGAGCATCCTCGCACCACAGCTGCACTGTGAGTGGCGGCTCCCCAGCTGGCAGGTTGCATTGCTGACCTCGGTAGGCAGCCAGCAGCTCTCTCCCATTGTGTACAGTTCTGGTCCACTGGGGTGGTCTGTGGGGTATCCCTCTCCTTCTGCTGCTGCCAAAGGCTCAGCAGAAAAGAAGTAACCACGCATGGAAATACCATGACCTCAGTTCCCTCTACTCCTCTCCCTACTTCATATATCCTGGCTGGTTGGCAGCCAACTCTATTGCATGCAGGGATTCAACTACCTGGAAGCCCTAGACATCTTGCTCAATTGCCGGAAAGTTGGAACCCACCTAGGCACATCACTTAAATCTTATAAGCCTTACTCTTCCAAAAAGGAGATGCCAATACTGCCCATGCAAGGGTGATCTGAGGACTGGAAACGACACAGTGCCTGACACATAGTAGATGTTCAATAAATAGTAGGGAGCTGCTGCTCCCTAGAATTAAGGCTTGATAAAGAGTGAGGCAGAACCTTCAATTTTTGTTAGGGGGAGTTCAGCAGTAACCTTCTAAAAGGGAGGGAATGCCAGGCCGGATAAGAGGATAATAATAATCCTCACAAAAGCTAATATTTATTGAGCATTTACTGTGCAAATGGCTTTATATACATTGTATATAACATATGCATAATGTACATTGTGCTCTTTAATCCTCACAATCCTATGAGGTAGGTACTATTATTAGCTGAGGAAAGTGAAGCACAGAGTTGTTAAATCACTCGTGAAAGATCACACGGCTTAGCTAGTGGCAGAGTAATTGATAACTAGGAATGCTTCCCAGAATGCTGTTTTCTATGGACAACTGTTCTAGGATGACCTGAGTGCCTTCAGCAACCAGGACTAGTCTGATATTAGCAATAAGGTTGTGCAGCTCAGTGGGAGGAACATCATAAGCATGTATACCTGCATAAATGTGGCTCAGTCACCTGCTAGATGTGTGACCTTGATTGACATACTTTTGGGCTTTATTTCATTATCTGCAAAGTGGGGGTGTTAACACCCGGTTTTCTGCAGATGGGCAACAAAATCCCTACAGTGCTTAGCACATAATGGGGGTGTGTGAATGATTTCTTTCTTATATTCCTCATTTTCACTGATACCCAGTAAAGAATAATCACAATTCTGTGTTTTTGGAATGCAGGGCCTTTTTGGTCTTTTGTCACTGGTTCCTAACAACCACTATTTATTGAGCACTTATCTTATGCCAGGCTCTGTGCATTACCTCTTTAACCCTCTCCACCCTATGAAAGAGGTGCTATTATTATATTACTCCCATTTCTGCAGACAAAGAAACTAAGGCTCAGAGAGGGGTGATGATTGCCCAAGCTCAGATAGCCCATAAGAGGCAGAGGCCAAACTGAGATCCAGGCCTGGCGGACTCAGAGTCCTTGCTGCCAGCCCCTGCCCTGGACTACTGATATGAAGTTTGGACTCATGGGCTGTGAAGTTCTATGGCTAAGTTTTCTGTGGAAAAGTTAGAGCACTGCAGGAATTGCTTTCACTGCACAATGTACATGAGGATAAGACAGATCTGTCATTGCTGTCACAGGAAATACTATGTGATATTACTGTAATTACTGTAATATAGCAACTACTGCTCTGCTATGCCTAAATCTCTCCCTTGGGGATGGGAGAATGGGGAAAATTCGTGTTTGGGAAGATGTTTAACTCTTTCAGGATGCAAGGATATCACTTAGCACATGACTAAGGCAACACCTTACCCCAAGACAGTAATCTTCAACCATTTTTGTTCTTGCTAATCTAAAAAAGAATTGTATAAGAACTATGCAGCCCCTGGGACTATCACAGGTTTTTAAATTGACATTAAAATTTTTAAAAGTATAGGTTTCAGATTATATAATTTCTGGTATATTGAAATATTAAAAATTTAAATAAAATTATCATATCGTTTTTTAAATGTGTCCAACAGAATTGAAATGTTTACCTGATAGCCGCCATTATCTGTTTAAAAATAACATGAATAAGCTCTTCAGAAGAATTTGGAAGTTTTGCATTGTCTTGTTTTCTTCTTAAACTGGTATTTCCATTCCATTTCTCCATGTAATTTTATCCTAATGTAATGTTTTACTATGCTTAAAAGTATTTCATTTGTCACACTGTCATAATTTTTTGTGACAAAGTACATAAATTCTAAATTATTATTTTTAATTTTCTGAGATCATAAAGCTATAGTATTAAAATTTTTCTCCAGCACTGAGTCATCATAATTCTTAGTAATATACAATAGGTCAAAACAGCAGAGATAATTAATTTTGATATATAATTATTAAACATAAGTAAATTTTTATCTGGAATATACCCTTAATGAGTAGTATGAAGTGTTTCTCAATTACGTCACATATTCTTGGCTGAATACTTATTGCTAAATTGAGACAGGCTTCGGCAGCAATTCTATCCCTATTTTTCACTTTTACTGAATCGATATGACTATGAAGAGCATTGTTCACACAAAAAAAGTTTAGGAGTTTAGGGGGAACTGAAGTTTGTAATCACTCAATAAAGTAATGCCACTTGATTTTTTTTCAGCAACTTCCAATTTATATGTCAAAGAGCCCACAACAGTCGCTTATGAAACATTATTTTTAGTGATCGAATTTGCTGACTGCTCAATGAGGCTTTCCTTCATTTTGGTTAAAAAATAGAAAAGAATTGGAATGTGGACGAGTTGCAAAGGAATTTTTAACAGTGTCATCGGTGTCCCTTTTGAGGCATTCTGGAGGGTTTAACTTCAAAGCAATGCTACGTGAGGTGCCTGGTGAGACTGGGGGAGGGGCAGTTGAGAAAGGGAGAGTGGAACAATGACAGGTGAGCACCCTAACCTGTTTCCAGGAAAGAGTATGTATGGGAGTTGAGGACCTGGAAATTAATTCCTTTAAAATTAGCCATGTTGGCTTTTCCCATGGAATTCATCTGTGTAGCCCTTAGGACTTGCCTGGAAGAATCCTTTTGGGATCAAATTGCACTGGGCCGGGCCTTAACCTTTCTGGGACTCAGTTACTTTACCTGCAGTTGGGGATAATATAGTGCCTGCCTTGTAGGGCTGCTGTGAGCATTAGGTAAGCCATGGAGATAGAGCATTCAGCATGGTGTCGGCACTTGGTGAGTGCCCGGGAAAGGCTAGAGCAGTGGTGAAAGCTCTAGTGAACCTGCTTGGATTTAAGACCGGCTCTATTCTCTCCTCTTTGAGATACTGAGCAGATTTCTTAACCCTTTTGAGCCTCAGGCTTCCCATCTATAAAATGGGTATGATGATTGAAACCTCATCCACTCTGTTCAAGGATTAACAATGTAACAATGACTTTGATTGGCACAGAGTGAGTGCTCCAGGAATGCTTTCACTTACTAACAGCTTACAGCTCCCATCCCAACCTCCTGCTTGTTTTTTATACTCTCCAAATTTTACCTTGCAACCTGTGATATTTTCTTAGCAACAGGGCAAGACATTTCTTTGGTATGGAGAGAAATTGGTAAAATGCTAGCTCTGCAGCCACGCTGCCTGATTCCAGCCTCGGCTGCACCACTTACAGATGTGCAGCTTTACAGATGTGTGACGCCAGCCAAGTGTCCTCCCCTCTCTGAGTCTCAGTTTCCTCATCTGTAAAATGAGGAGAATAGTAGCACCCACCCCCACAGGATTGTTGTGAGGTTTAAAAAGTAACATGAAGCACACAGAATAGTGTTTGCACCTTGCGATTACTGTGATGTTACAAGTTCAATTTGTTGTTCTCTTTCTCTGCGACACTCCGACACTCCGTGTCACTGCCTAACAGAAACTGTCTTTCCACACACAGGTGGTCTTTGTTGGCATGATGTCCAGCTCCACTCTCTGGGGAAACATCTCAGACCAGTACGGCAGGAAAACAGTAAGGCGACCTCTTCTAAGCACATGTCCCCTGGGTTATCTCCATGATGGTGGTGACAAGTAGCAAAATGTGTGATTCTTGGGCACTTGGGAGGCCTCTTTAGGAGCTACGTTGCTGTGCAGTGAGAAGACTGCTCTGAGGCTGCTGTAGATTCTTGAAATCACACATTCCTAGTGGGGCCCAACCATGTGCATTTCACGGTACAGAAGGTGCCGTTGGTCCCCACCTGATTCCCTGGGCACTCACCATTTACACAAGGCTAAGGGCAGACACGGGTGGTAGAGAAAGACACCAGGTGTCTTGCCCTAAAGTGGATCATCTCTCAATCCTA
>NW_006442492.1:787965-824181 GCF_000325575.1 Pteropus alecto
AGGAATGAGCCTGGGACCGCCAGGAGAACCTGTTCATTAAGACACCCTGAATTGTCTGCTGTCCCCGCCCCTTCCAGGGTTACCACCTAAATAAACTATTTGCACTAGAATCCTTGTTTCAGGGTCTGCTTTTGGGGAAGCCCAGCCTAAGAGATGACATGGGATGGATCTGTAAACAAGAAGAGAATTTACTGATCTGGAATTGCATTGAGCTCTTGTTCTCTTTGTTACATCATGGCTTTGATGGTCCCCTCTGCATGTTATGCTGCTCTTGTTTTGCTAACCTGCCCTTGGACTCTTTGATTCTTTCAGCATGTGAAGCTACAGTCCTACAAATTATGAACTTGGGCCTTAGTGGAGGAAAGATCTCTATAGATCCAGATAAGGTTTACTTGGTTATGTCACCTGCTCAGGAAAAAATTCCACTCCAGTCGTGTGCATTCTGAGCTATTGCGTTCCTTGACTGTTTTATTCTTCTCTTTCTTGGACGCTCCTCATCAGCCTGCAGTTTCTCCAGAGGCAGGGGGGTGTAGTGGCTACAAACTTGGGTTCTGAAGTCATGTGGACCTGGATGCAAACCTGATTCTGCCACTCCTGGCTGTGTGACCTTGGGCAATTGAATTGGCCTCTCCGAACATCAATTTCCTCGTATGTGTAAAGAAGAAATAACAGAATCTACACTGGAGAGTTAATTGAGGTCACGAGTGTGGATCATTGTGCACAAGGCCTAACCACAGGACACATGTGAGCCAGTCTTGCAACAATAGCATTTCTAACAAGTCCTCAGGTATCGCTGATGCTACGGGTCCGGGGACTACGCTTTGACAATTAGTGGCTTAGACTAATAAAAATGTACTCCTGGAACTAAGAATGGGGTAGATATCTAAACAAACTTAGAATTCTCTTAAGATGGAAGAAGGGATATATGGATGCTGGGTGGATAACAGCCAGGCCTGTTACAACTGGCATGCCACAGACCGAAAATAAAACGATCCTCCATGGCAGGCTCTATACCAAGCATGATATGTGCATTAGCTAACCCCCACAACAACCAATGAGGAAGGTACTATTTTCACTCTGATTTTACAGAAGAGGAAACCGAGGCACAGGGAGTGAGCAACTTGCCCAAGGCCACACATTTTATAGATCGCAGAGCCAATCTCACTCTTTCTCATTCTAGACCCTTGTCTTAACTATGATACTAGTGGCTTGAATCTGTAGGTGCTCGATAAATAAAATACGTGTTGGCTCAGTGAGTGAATGAATGTTTGAACGGTGCTGCACAGGAAGTAGACTCCAGCTACAGCTCCTCCTACTGTGACTGGGCAGTAAACAGGTGGGCTAGCGGACACCTGGGAGATACTGACGAATAAAACCTCTGGGAAGTGGCTTGTGGCTGGGCCAGAAGCGGCAGAGCTGGGAAACTAACTGTAGCTATTGGAACCGAGAGGATCTTGGTTGGTTTTAGGGGCTGGAGAGGTTAGTTGGAGTAGACTCCAGCTACAGCTCCTCCTACTGTGAGTGGGCAGTAAACACGTGGGCTAGCAGACACCTGGGAGATACTGACGAATAAAACCTCTGGGAAGTGGCTTGTGGCTGGGCCAGAAGCGGCAGGGCTGGGAAACTAACTGCAGCTATTGGAACCGAGAGGATCTTGGTTGGTTTTAGGGGCTGGAGAGGTTAGTTGGAAAGATGTCTCTAGGCCTCCCAAAGAGAATAAAAGCTGGATTACTCTGGCCTTTGGGCGGTAGTTTTCTAGACTCTGCCCCAATCCACTTTCCCACCTACTTCCTGTTTCTGGAGGGTGCGAGTCACTGCTTTAGTGATTTTCTGGTTGGAAAAAAGACCAGAGTGAGAGCTAGAAAGAGGAAGGGAGGGAGGAAGGAAGGAAGGAAGGAAGGAAGGAAGGAAGAAAGGAAGGAAGGAAGGATGGAAGGAAGGAAGGAAGGAAGGAAGGAAGGAAAAAGAGAAGAGAAGAATTTCTTAAAATAAAATCGAGCCATTTCTGTGGTGGAGCTGAGCACCAGTTAAATAAACTGTAAACCTGTGGCTGTCTGAGGCTGGACCTAACATCAATCTTCAGGTCTATAAAATAATGGAAGGAAAAAGCTCTTCTAACGTCTTAACGTGGCTTCTTCCTAAGCAGACTGGGCATGGAGGTGGACAACTCATTCCTCTGTCTCTGGCTAAAAACATTTTTTATTTACTAGTTCTTGAGTCAAGTGCGCACACACACACACACACACACACACACATGTTCTTGAGTCAAGAGTGCGCGCGCGTGCGCGCACACACACACAAATGCAGGAACCTGCAATGAGGAATTTTACTGTGTCCCAAATTCTGTTATCTAATTGCTGAATACTGAAGCCGTGAGGAATCTAGGGGTAAAGGAGAAAAAAAACCTTACTTTGGGGCCTGAATCTGCCACTGGGTGACTAAAGTAAGTCACTACTCCATCTTGGACCTTGGTTTCCTTGTTTATAGTAAAGGAAGTTGGATTAGATAGTAGCTGATATTAATAACTACCATTTATTGAATTCCCTAAACTAAAGGGCAAATGGGTTTTTGTCCCTTGGGTCTGTTCTAATCCTTCAGTAGAGGATGTCAGGAACATGAATTCAAGGAGTCAGAAGACTTTACTGATCAATCTTCCTTGTTTACCCGAAAAGTCCTGACTTCCCTTGGAAGAGTATATTTACCAAGGACAGTGAGTCATACGGTGCTCCCAGGAGGTAGCCCTCTAGGATATAGAAGTCTTCGTGTTCATGATGGGCCTCAGAGAAGAAAGCTATAAGCTTGGATTTTAAAAAGATTCATAGATGAGTTTTTAGTAATGCCATTTACTGAATCTGATGACTTCTAAACACATTTTGGCACCTTCTGGAACAGTGGTTCTTAGGGGGAGAGGGATTTTGCTTTCCCCTCTCCCCACACACTTAGCAATGTCTACAGGTATTTTTGATCGTTGCAACTGTGGGGAGGGGTGTTACTGACATCTAGTGAGCAGAGGTCAGAGAGTCTGCTTGAAATCCCACAGGACACAGGAGAGTCCCCCCACCACAAAGAATTACCAGGTCCAAAATGTGAATGGTGTTAAGGCTGAGAGACCAGGTGTTGAGAGGGAATGCACAGATAGTGCCAAGTTGCTGTACTGTGAAGAGTTCATTCTCCATCATCTTACTCCATCACCCGGAACTCCTCAACCTTCATTTCAGTATTTGCCTGAGGGGCTCATTTGGACAAATATTTCATTTGTCCATAGCATCATTGTGAAAAGCATAGGCTCTGAGGCCAGACGGCTCACATTCAAATCCCAGCTCCTTCACTTATAGGTTGCATGAGCTTGGGCAAGTTATTCAACCTCTCCGTGCCTCAGTTTCCTCATCTGTAAATGGAATAATAATAATCTTCCATTGGGCTGTTATGAGGAGTAAACGGGTCCTTGAACAGAGAGCTCTTGGCTCAGAGGAAGCATTTCATCGATGTCCATTGTTATTCCTATTATTTGCCAAACTCATGGTGCCAATACTGGCAATGCCAGTATTAAAATGCAGATGTGTCATCTCCAGAATCCACATTTTCCCCCTGACTTTGGCTGCAGGAAGACATAATTGAATTATCCCTTAGAATTCAGTTGATCAGTAGGACATCTATCCATCCCAAATAGATGAATCTTGAGGGGCTGCCTAGTGTGTTCCTCCAGCTCTCCTGACCAGCTAGCTAAATTCCACAGCCAAGGTAAAGCTAGCATGACTAGAGGCAGAGGAGAGAAGGCACCTCCAGACTTCAGGGCCCCCTCGTCCCCTGCATGGCATCTGGCTCAACGTCAGGGAAGATGGATCAGGCTCTAATTATAAACCTTCCCCAGAACTCCTCCAGGAACAGCGGGCGAAGGGGCAGCTGGTGAGTTTTAGCAAGTGCTGAAAATCTCCTCTTAGCTCCTTGATCTGCCTCAGCCCAGCTGGGAGGTTTCTGTGAGGGCGTCCACTGCATGACTTTGCAGGGAAATCATATATGGGGTTGGGACTCAGTGGGCCACTTTGATTCCTATAGAAGTTGCTGCAGTCAGGGGGCTTATGGCGGCCAAGTAAATGATGTGGATGTGTGGCTTTGAAGGGACGGAGATAAATGCATCCAGGTTCATATCCCAGTGACCCTTGTCGAATGAGGTAATCTTGGGCAAGTTACTTCACCTCTCTGAGCCTGTTTCTGCATCTGTGAAATAGGGTGCATAATAGTAGGGAGCTCATAGGGCTGTTGGAAGGATTAAATAAGAAAATGTATATAATACTTCAAACAGTATTTACTGATGCATGGTTAGCCCGCGATCAATGGTTACTGCTATTGGTTGAGATGCAAAGAAAAACAATTTTAGAATACAATCAGGTCACTAGTTCAATGTCTATAGGTCCATGTTACCTCTAATGAGGAAAAGGAAGTGACTAGCAGGCACTATATTTTTTGAAGATGGATTCAAATGTCCTTGACCTGTGACTATTCCCCTTCTACTTGAGCATGGTTGGAGAATACCAAGGTGATTAAGAGTCAGATAGCCCTGCAGGTGACTGAGCCATGCTCATGAGGAAATCAGCGTGCTCCTCTTGGGGATGGCAAGCCTGGCGCCTAAGTGGTAGTAAGACTTTTAGTTTCTTGGAGCAGGAGGTGGAAGCCTTTCCAGGCTGCAGGTTGCAAACGAATGAGCCATGGACTGAATATGGCCCACACATGTGTTTTCTTTATCCCATACAATGCTTCGTAAGATTTTGAATCAGTTGCCTCCATTTCAAAAATGACAGATTTGCGTAAAAATAGAGTTATGTTTTTTTTAGGGGGCTGTCTGGCAGCCTGGGAGCCACATTCTGTGATGGTAACTTTTGACCAGAGCTGAGTAAAGGCTGACAAGACAGGGCAAGTTGTCTTCCATTCACCCAGGCCCACCTGCTCTTGCTGCATTACACTGCATGGTGCATGTATGTTCTCTACTAGAGTTAATGGGGAGACGTCAAAGGCCCTAGAGGAGGGAGTGGCTCATGCACAGTACAGCATTTGGGGGTGAAAATCCTGGCTCCAGTTTTGACTCTGTTGATCCTCAATGAATCACTGAACTACTTCAAACATCACTGTAAAGTGGAAAATGAAAATAACAAACTCTTTCCAAAGGTCATTGTGAGGATCCAGCATAATGATGTGAGAGTAATTAAAAATATGAATGAAAGTTCCATGAAGTCAGAGATTCTGGTTGTCATGTTTCCTACTGAAGTCCAGAACAAAGCCCAATGCCTAGCGAACAGCAGGCATTCGATATATGCATAGCAAATGGATAAATGAATGAATAATAGTACCTTGACACACAACAGATGCAACAGATGCTCAAAACATGCATAGTGAACAAATGAGTGAATGCATGAATGATATATATCAGTACCTATAGTGGGGGCACGCAGCAGATGTTCGATACATGTATATTGAATGAATAATATGTATCAGTACTCTAGTGTCTGGCATACAGCAGGCACTCACGACATGGTTATTGTTGAATGAATAACTGAATGAGCAAATTAATGAATGCATAATGTCTATGTATCTATTTCTAGAGCCTGGTATACAGAGGATACCCAATAAATAAATATGGAAGGAAGGGAGAGAGGGAAGAAAGGAAGGAAAAGGGAAGGGAAGGGAAGGAAAAAGAAAGGAAAAGAAGGGGGGGCTAACAATCTAAAAGGTAGAACAGATGTTATTGGGTAGAATAACAAGTGTACTTAATGAGAAGCACAAAGACATTTCTGCAGTGTCCACGGCCAGTGCTTAGCTAGGGCTTGCTGGCAGTGCCCATGCCTTTGCAATAACCATGACAGTACTTACACATGGTTGCTGAGTCCTCGTTTTCTGGGCAGCTGGAAAGCCCCAGCATCAGCAGGCAAATTCAGAGCCAGCTGTAATGTGCTGTGATCCAACGGGACAGGTCAGTGTGCCTGTCTGTGCTGCCTGTCATGGAGGTCACTGGTGACCTCAATGGGTTGATGTAACTCCCAGTCAGCCCTGGGAGGGACACTTAGCTCCCATGCCCCAGTCTGGGTGCCCTCTTGTTCTGCTGTCTACTCTTCTCCTGGTTTTCCTTTTTATTTTCTCTGTTGCTAATGATATCCTGTTTCTCATTCAAGACTCTTTGGGTTCCAGGGAAGAAAATCTCTATTGAGTTAGCTTAAGCCAAAGGAAAGTAATTAAAGTATATATGTGTTAGGTACCAATTTCATAGTGATGTGTTTAAGGGTGCAGAAATGTTGCTTTATTATTATTTCAATAGATTCAGGGCTTCCTACTTTAATAATTCTTGTCCTGCCTGTTCTTTTATGTACATAATATCTTTCTTTGTATCAACTTTTTTAAAAATGAAATTAATTTTCTTTGGAAAAGAAACTTTATAGAATGTCTTAAATGGGAAATCAGTAACAATTGCCCTAAGGAAATATCTGCAAAGATAAATACAGTGAAAATAAAACAATGTTATTAAATTCTAGCTGGTTATGGTTGCCTCACTGCTCTCCCTGTTAAAAAGAGATTAATAAGAGTTTAAAAAGGTGTTTAAGACAGACTAGCACCACATGGATCCTTCCTTTTAGACATAATCAGAGGATTGAAGGTCGAAATGAAAAAGAAATCACTTTCTCGCAAGGTGATTCAAAGTTATTTAACACATTCTCTCTACTATCTAAAATCATTTTCCAAAAGCCCCCAAATCACCTGGTAGACCTTTAATTTTCCTCTCTAGTCTTTTAAATTCAGTTTAAGATGTTAAGATTTTAAAGATTTTAAATCATATGCTTCACACTTTTCCGCTAAAGTGTCCCTCGTGGAGGCTGGAGTGTAAACTGAACCCCAGACCTGAGAGGAGTGCTTCAGAGAGAGGCCCGTCCAGAATGTTCTCAATCTCTGAGGAATGTACACTATGGCGCGTAGTTCTCAATCTTGTCAAACATAATGTCCCCTTTATTTAAAAAAGTTATGAAAAAGTTTAATAATGTTTCTTAATTATACAGAAATAATTTCAAAGATGAAATAGCCACTCACATAATGGAAATAATAAATCACCTATAATGGCCTGTAATATGAGGGAGAACATTTTTTAAATAATTAATAAAATAAGATTATTTTTAATCGTATTTTATTAATTGTAAATGTTCATGTTGTAAATGTTCATGTACAACTCTGCCTAGATAATACAAGGAAGGAATTAATATTTGCCCCTGATTATAAAGAAGCTTGTATTTAACTGAATCTTGTTGGTGTTTTTTCCTTTATATTTGACATTTGGAATAAGATTCAGTTGAGTCTATTCATAGATATGCACTGAAGACCTGTCAGTGCAGGCAGATCCCGAAGTGTTCCCTCAGTGACTCAAACGCCACATACAGCATTGCCATTGACAACACGGTTTTCTAAAATGATGAACAATTTTGTAAACTTCCAGATAAAACAGAGCACAGTCTTCCTTTGATTTACCTGGAAGTTGCCTTCCTAAAAAGTGTAATATATTCAAACTATAGCAAAAAAAAAAAAAAAAAATTCTGTTTATATGTAGAATAAAGTGAAGATCCAGGTGCAAATAATCATCAGTGGAGTTTACAGCTGTGTGACTGCAAGGTGAGAAGTTCGACTCGAGATGGTGCAGGATGCAGTTTCAACCCAATAAAGACATCTAATATCTCTGGGCCCTGACTATTAAATGCCAATCATTGGGACAATGGCCCACAGTTTTGCCACATACTCCCTAGGGATTGGCACTACCCATATGGAAAACCCCTGGCATCCACTTGGCTGTGTGGGTTACCTGTCAACATGACCCTGTTAGTGACTTTAAACATGTGTGGGGGCCATGTGACCTGGAGGTGCTGAGAAGCCTGTGACCTGGTGTCTCCTTCTCTGCAGGGGCTGAAGGTCAGCGTGCTCTGGACTCTGTACTATGGCATTCTTAGTGCTTTCGCACCTGTGTACAGCTGGATCCTGGTGCTCCGGGGCCTCGTGGGCTTCGGGATCGGAGGGGTCCCCCAGTCGTAAGTAAATACCCAGCTCTGGCCTTCCAGCCAGGCAGCCAGTCAACTATATTCAGGGCCTCGAGGGATGTAAAGATGGCTATGCCAGGGCCTCTGGTATCAGGAGCTGTGATGTAACCAGAGAACAGTATCATTATCAGAACTGTCATGAGTAACAACAACAAAAGCAATACAATAGCTGGAAGATCATAAATGTGAAATAATAATAAAAATAATAGATTTAGCACAGATTGGACATTTCTCTTTAACACATCATGGCAGACCCAAGAATTATTGCAATCTCCATTTTACAGTTGAGGAAACTGAGACTCCGTGGGTGAAATCATTTGCTCAGGTCACGCAGTGTATAGGTGGAGCTAAGAACCCCAGTTTATCTACCTACAACATCTGTGCTCATAGTATACATACGAACCATACATGCTACTGCAGAGAGAAATTGCTTGTTGAAAAAATAGTTTGGCTATCATAAAATAATGCTCTCCCTTCTAATGTAAGCCTGAAGCAGGGCATGGGGCTAATGATTTGTAATTGGGTGTTGTTTTGTGGTTGCCACTGGTGAGATGCTGAGAGTAGTTAGAGTTGTAGGAAGAAGTCACTCTCTCCTGGGAGTTTGGGGAATCCTAAAGCAGAGATTGGCAGATGATGGCATGCAGGCTGAATCTGAAGTGCTGATTGGTTTTTTTAAACAAAGTTTTATTGGAACACAGCCACACTTATTTATTTACATATTACATTATGCCCATTTTCATGCTATAGCAACAGAGTCGTCACAGCAGAGACTCTGTGTCCTGCAAACCCTGAAATATTTCCTATCTGACCCAAATATGTTGGCCCCACTGTAAAGGATGATGATAGCCAATATTCAGTGTTTATTAACAAGCAGGTGCTATTCTAAACAGTTTTTCCAGATTATCTCATTTAAGCACCCCAATTTCCCTATCAAATAAATTCTATGATTAATCCCATTGTACATATAAAGAAACCGAGGCACAGAGACATAAGTAGCTTGCCCCAGGGGACATAATGAAGAAGAGGCAGAGCCAGAATCTGAACTCAGGCCCTCCAACTCCAGATGCCTGGTTTCTAACCATTGAATTTTACTTCCTTGCTATTAAGAATGTAAAGGATTTGGAAAGACTCAGTAGGGGGATTAGGAAGATATAAGCTATTTCCTAGGAAGGAAAATGCATGAAAAGAGGAAGCCATAGCTGAGTCTGAGGAAGGCTAATGTCCCAGTTTAATTAGCTTGTTGGGGTGACATGTGAGAGCTGAAAGCTGAGGTCAGACAGATAGACCAGGGCAAGCTCGTTAAAACCTTGAATGCCAGGCCAAAGGGATTGTCTACAGGCAGTGGGGAGCCACTGAGAGTTCATGAACAGAGGAGGTGCTTCAGAAGTGTTAATTGGCAGTGGTGGGTAGGATGGGTTGGAGGTAAAGAATCCTACTGCAGTAATTTAGGGAAATTTTGTCACAAAGATCAGGTCATTTCCTTCTAGTTTATTTATTCATTCAACCAATATTTCTTGAGCACCTACTATGGCACAGGCCTATGCTAGGTGCTGAGAGTACAGCAGTGAGCAAAACAAACATGGCTCCTGATACAGGTTGGGATCCTGGGAAACAGACCCTGAGATAAAGATTTGTGTGCAAGTAATTATCGGGAGAAACATCTGTAAGGGAGTGAGTAAAGCGTGAATGGGCAGAGGAAGAAATTGAGTTGCAATGTGGTTGCAACAGAAGCCTCAGCTGATTCTGTAGAGGTTCAGAAGCTGGGATGGACCTTTAGAGTTGTTCCAAATTGAGGCATTGAGGCTGGAAATTTGTGCCTCATATCAGCCACATTGGATATGGGCTGCCCTCAAGGAGGGAGCTCTTAGCAGGCAATGCTCCTGGTCATTCCAGAGAGACTGTGTGCCTCTGTCCTAAAGGTTGAATCCAGGTTGTATATCACAGCATCCATTACAGTTCATCCCTGGTACTTCTAGGAGGCACTTACTTCATATTATACGTTCACCTCATCTGGGAATAGCTCCTTCAGGATTCTGGTTGGTCTTTTTCCTGAAAAGACTTATAAGAAGATGGTTAGTGAGATAAACTATGGCCCCTGCTAGTGCTTCTAGCTACATACCTATAACCAGTGCCTAGCATCTCCTTCCTCTGTTACTCATTCTAGATTCCCCTCACCTTTGATTAGCACTTCTACTGATCTACCTGGTGGTTTACCTGGTGGGGTAACTCAGATCCCATGCCTGAGGTTCCTGTTCACCATGCTCTTCTCAGGCCATAGCTGCTGCTTGTCCGTTTAACACCAAAATTGGATGGTCTGTCATCTGGGTGCCTTATTAGGTAGCCCTAATATCTCCTGATACTCAGGATCAATTCTTCAGACAAAATGCTGACTCTTTTTCTTGCCTGCTTATTTTGTGGCACAAGGAACCCAAAGTTAGTAGATGGCAGCTGTTGCTTAAAGTCTAATGGGACTCTTGCTATGTCCTCTGGTAGAAGCATGTCATCTCTGGGAGCCAGGACCTCTAGACCCACAGAGCCTAGAAGTTGTAGGGTAGAGGAAGTACAAATTCCCCCAAATGGGTCTTTGGGAATAATGGTAATAAAAGCCACTCCTACTTCAACCCTTTGATTTCTAGAACCATGTATTCTTTCTATACAGTACTACATAATGGTCATTGGTTGAATGGTTTATTGTGTCCTGGAAACAGTGCCATCTCCAAGCTGATGCCTCTGTTGCACCTTCAAAAGGCTGGTCCATCACTCTCTCAAGCCAGCAGCTTCAAGGTGGCAAATTTGATAGGATCAGTATATTCCATGGTCATATACCCACTGCTACATCTTCTTTGTTATAATTCGGCTCCCTTAGTCCAGTGCATTGTTATCTGGGACCATGTATCAATGGGCCAAATACTTTGAAAGCCCTCAGATAATGGTGCTGGCTGAGACCCTATGGGAAGGAAAGGCAAACTAATACCCAGAGTATGTGCCAATTCTGGTCAAGATGAATCATTGCTCCTTCTGAAATGGAAGGAGTCCAATGTAAATAGCTTGCCACCAAGTGACATGGATTGTTCTGTCCTGGGAGCTCTTTGTTGATCTCTGTTGCTAGAAGATTGGCCTTAGTGGGTGAGGATCTGGGCATTGCAATCTCTCCCTCTCAGGGTTAATGGTTTGGTGATTGACTTCTTGAGCCTGTTGAGTGTCATGACTGGGAAGAGGTGATTTAGAAGAGTAATGCTAATGCTGAGGTAGTGTGGCTAGACCATTGGATCTGAAACCTGACTATCCAGTTTCGAATCCTGACTCTGTCACATAATAGCTGTGTAACCTTAGGCAAGTCACTAAACCTTTCTACATCTCGGTTTCTCCATCTTTGAAATGGGGGTGAGATCAGTTAGAATATCAAACGACGATACATATAAAGTGCCCAGGACAGTGCCTCGATAAATGTTAGCACGCATCTGGTCTGTTGAAGGCTTTGGTAAGAAGCTCAAGTGTCACCCTGATGGATGATGGACACAGTGTATAATTGTAGACAGAACACATGGGAAAGGGAGGAGGTGTGACCACAAAGAGTTAACACAGGATCAAATCCCCAGACTCTTCCTGCCACTTGGCTGGAGGAACAGTGAGTAGCTCTTAGTTCTCCTCAGTCCTTCCCTCCCTTCTCCATTATCGATCCCTGCCAGGCTCTACAGAGTAGGCATTTGACAAATTCTTCTGGATCTGGGAGGAGCTTAAAAACCACTGGGCTTGAAGCAGAGACCATTAAGAAAAGCCCATAAATCTGGGCTGGCAGGGGCTTGTGGCCCATTTGTTCTACTTCTGGCCCAACTCCAGGAATTCCTGCAGACAGTAGCCACTGCCCCATTCATGAGCCATTCATTGACCAGGGGACAGTTGTCTCCTAGTGGCCGGAAAAATACCCTCACAGAAGTACACGTTAAATTTCTTTCCCAGGGATGCTCAGGTAGTTGACAGCAAAGCCAGCCTCGAAACACCCACCTGGATTTCCTTCCAGGTGGGAAAGGAAAGGAACTAAGTATTCAGAATGTCCACAGTGATTCTTGTTCAAGATGGTGGAACGAAAAGAACTGTTTTTTACTTCTTCCTCCACTTTTTCTGGAAATGACATAAAAGGCATAAGAAATAGAATAGATCTTTAGTAGTACTGGAAAACAAGAAAAGAATGCCATCAGCAGACCAGAAAATTTGAGGAACTTCTGGAAGATTATAAGCTGATAGGATCGCAATGGCAGAGTAGCTAGAAGAGAGAAAAACCACCTCTTAAAATTGCAAAGAGAAGAGATCTTTGGGGAGAGAGGACAGGGCAGCCAGGAGAATAAAATAAGGGACACAGAGCAGCTAGAAGGGCCTTTACTCCTTATCTTTATGTTGTGAGGGTCTTCAGCTTTCACACCTGTTCCCTACCCCCGCACCCCAAAAGTCATGCCTCTCCATTAAGATGTTCATTTATTGAATACTACTATATCTTTCTGTTTGTTTATTGAGCTATTAATACATTGCAGGCACCAAACCATGTGCTTTATACACATAACCATTTTAAAACTCACAAAACCTTAAGACATACATATTATTATCTCCATTTTACAGGTAAGAAAACTGGGACTTTAAAGTAGTAACATGCCCAGCATCACGTAGTTAGTAAATGGCAGAGCTGAGATTTAAACAGCACTTGACTCTCCAAACGTATTCTCTTAATTACTCAATCCTATAGCTTTTTGTCCATGAGGTGAGCAAATGAAAACCACAGAATTACAGAAGAAATATTTAGCCACCCAAGAGAGCCATTGGCTTCCCAGCACTTTCACTCCATCTATTTACATAAAAATAATTGTCTTAATTATGCAATGTTCTTATCTGGTTATACAAATGGCTCCCCTAAGTTCATTATTTGGAAACATTTAGTTAAGATATTTTTATGTAATTAAATGTAACTAAGAGTTTCCTTTCATTTAGAATAGCTTTATCCAATTGCACCCCTCGCAAAACCAGTGAGCAAGATTTTGCTGTATAATTTTATAAGCCTAACAATGAGAAGTCCTTATAACGTACTCTGAATTTCTAGTATAAATACAAATTATATTATTAAAAATTTAAAAATGGTTTTCTTTTCGTGTTATTGAGATATAATTGGCATATATCACTGCATAAGTTTAAGGTGTACAGCATAATGACTTATGTATCTTGCAAAATGATTACCTCAATAAGTTTAGTAAACATCCATCATCTCATACAAATTATATTATTAATGCGGAGCCTGTCCCTCTGCCCTGATCTGTGCTTTTCTATATCCTGTTTTCTTTCTCTCTCTTCTTTCTTCCTTCCCCCAAAATATGTTTTCACATTGGTTCTTGATTATAACAACAATAACATTAATAATGATGATGATGATGATAACAGTGTTAACTGAGTGCTAACCAAGTGCTAGGTACTATGCTAAGTGCTCTCTTCAGACCACTTCATCTAGTCCATTGAACAGTCCTTTGATCCTTATTTTGCAGAGGAGAAAACTGAGGCTAAGTGACTTGCTTAAGGTCAAATGATTATTAAGTGGAATGTAGAGGTTACCTTTCGCTTTGTAACGAACCACACGTGGCTTAAAACAACAATATATTTAACTAATGATTTGGCAGTTCAGCTGTTTGGTTGTTCTGGTCTTAGTGGGGCTTATTCATGTGTCTTCGGTTGACTGGTAAAATTAGATGGGGGCTGGTTAGGCTAGTGTGGCCACAGCTGACTCCTCTATGCTCCATAAGCCTCTCATCCTCCAGCTGGCTAGCCCAGGCACATAGTCACATGGTACCTGGGCAGGGGTCCCAGAGAGCAAGCAGAAGCCACAAAACCTCTTGAGACCCAAGTTTGGAACTGGCACAACATCACTTCTGCTACATTCTATTGATCAAAAGCAAGACACCAGGCCGAGATTCAAGGGATGAAGAAATAGATTCTGGGTGGAGTGAGCTGCAAAGTCACACTGCAAAAGAGCAGAGATACAGGAAAGAAAATACTGAGGCAACTTTCGCAAACCATCTACCACATGGAGAAAACGGGTTCAAATCCAGGTCTGTCTAATGCCGAGGCTCTTCCATTTGAACAAATCTTGGGAAAAGAGTTCTCAACTTACTTAGTCAGAAAGTCCTGGAAACGCATCAATATTCACTGGGTCTCTGTTACTGATTTGGAGGTGATTCTGGGAATGTAGAATGAGTGCTTCTGAGAAGTTCTAGTCTCTTTAATTAAGGCAGGACAGAGAAATCACATTTAGGATATCAAATAATTCCATTTTCTGTCTATGAAGGAGCATTACAACGGAAGAGACTTTACTTCAAGCCAGGGTTTAAATGTAACTTTATTTTTATCATTACAGACAATACATTTTTGTTTTAGAAATTTTAAAGAATGTAAATAAGCATCAAAAAAATGAAAATCGCCTCTAATTGCACCTACCGCCACACACACACACACACACACACACACACACACACACACACCCGCCCACACACAAATACAACATACGTGGGCATCTGGGCACATCATTTCTTATTTCCAGTAGAGGGTGCTGTGTACTTCAGCAGAAATGACACCTAAGACCCTTGGTTAACTGGCATCGTACTTGCGTTTTAGCTTCTCTCAAAGATGCATCCCGCCTGTTCTACCTTGAAACCTGCCTCAGAAGTTTCTTCAGATTGGTGTCTAGAATGAGCTTACTTACAAACCTGTCCTTGGAACTGCTCTTTCCTCCAAAGACTAAGAAGACATGCCAAATGGAGATCGCAGGTCATTTCTTCCCAAGCATGTGATCCAAATGGCAAATCTCTAATTGCCAAAGCGCTGAAAATGCAATTATTCACAGTAGGGGTTTATTTACACCAGTATCAGCTGCTTTTTGGCATTGCTAATTACATTGCTCATTCTTTTATTCTTCAGTGTGATTGTAATAATCACCATGCTTTGGATGAAGATCAAACAGCTCATTTTCATAATGAACTGCTATGAATAATGGCCAAGCGTGGGGCACAACCATTACAGGAAAAGATGTTTCTTGTGGCATAGGTTGCAAAAACAAGACATTGAAGACAATCTAAATATTAATCAACAGGTTTTCAGCTGTAAAAATGTCATGTGGTAGATCTACTATGTTAACATGAAAAAGTTTTCAAACTGTCTTATTGGAAGCAGATCCTGACACAGATTCAAGAGCAAGGACAGTCAACCCTTGAACAGCATGGGGGTTAGGGTCACCCACTCCAGTGCAGCCGAAAATCTAAGTGTAAATTTTGACTCCCTCAAAACTTAACTACAGTCAGCCCTTCATGTCCATAGATTTTGCATCCTCAGATTCAACCAAACATGGATGGAAAACAGTATCTTCTATTCATGAATAGGAAACTGCTACTGGGAATGTGAAAATAGTTTTCCATCTCTGGTTGGTTGAATCTGCGAATGTGAAACCCACAGATGGGAAGGGCTGAACTCCATGTGTAAGTGAACTCACCTGGTTCAAACCCATGTTGTTCAAGGGTCAGCTGTAATAGTGTACTCTGGGAGACCACAGCACACATCTCCAAATTGTCCCATTCGAGGGACAAGTTGAGGGCTGTTCCTGGGAAGTTTAAATTCTTTGGCACTTCTGGTCTGCCACACAGGGTGGCAAAGCAACTTTTAGTGATCAGAGAAAGCACTCAGGGAAGAGTTGGCGCTGGCGACTGGAAGTTGGAGTGGCATGCCAGGAAGTAGTAAGAGTCAGGGTATTGGATGGGTGGAACATTGATAGTATGCTGCATGTGCTAAGAAAAGAAAGGGAGGATGGGAAGAAGGGAGGAAGGAAGGATGGAAGAAAGAGAGAGAGGAAGGGGAAGGGAATTGAAGAAAAAAGAAACATACTATGTTGCTGAAATGTATTTATGTACATAGAGAATAGCTGGAAGGTTGCAAAACAAACAGCTGGTAATAATGGCTTTGAGAGAGGGGAATAGAAGAAAGGTTATGAGGGAGAGGAAGGACTATCATATACTCTGTATATTTATGTATTGCTACATTGTTTTACAATGAGATGCATTCATGCGCTACTTCTTTAACTTAAAAAAAAAAAAAGGACTGCATGCTATAGGTTCATAATAAAAAAGAAATCCTTGACATCTAAGGACAGAAATAGCTTTGCCCTTAGGATATGATTTTTGCATGATTAGTAGTTTGGCTTTAATCTGGTGGGGGGAACTAAACATGCTTCTCAATTTATTGTTATTATTAATTTTAAAAAGTAATATAAGCACATGTTTTGGAGACTAGAATAAAATTTCAAAGAAGTCACTAATGGTGATCGTTGTAATCTTTTGCAACCTCTGTAATCTTGGTTCCTGTTTTCAGAGCTGAGTTAATGAAATTACTAATGGTTTTTGTGGAGAGATACTTATAGGAATATAATTTGGAACAACTTTTTTTTTTGTAAATTGCTTTGATATATATGCATACATGTATATATACATATATATCAAAAGTCTTAAAAATAAGCACACCTTCTGACTCAAATTCTACTTATGGGACTCTCCTAAGGAAACCACATGAAGACAAAAATTTCAGCCTAAAGATGTTTATTGAAGTATTGTTTACAACTGTGAAACCATCGAAATAGGCAAACGAATGATGAGCTGTATAATATAGACAGAACTGGGTTAAAATTTTGGCTCTTCCACTTATTAACTTACTAGCTGTGTGATCCTGGTCAACTAGCAACTTATCTGACATAGACAGATGTTGATATGAAGATGGGGGTTAAAGATATACACACACGCATTATGGTAATTATAATTACCTGCCCTCATTGACTTGCAATGCTTATTGAGTAGAAAATCCAGGTAAAACATCTAGAATAGTGTTTGGCACATAGTAGATCCTCAATAAAAGTTATTATTCATGCATATGACAGAATATATGTGTGTAAGAGGTTTTAAAATAGCATCGAAATATTTATAAACTGAATAAAAAATAGGGTTCAGAATTCTTGAGTATGATCCCAACTCTCGGGGAGAGAAAGCGAGAGAACCAGGACAGAGAGAGGGAATATAATAAAAGAAACTGTGATGTGAGACTAGACAACATTGACTTTTACTTCGTACTTTTCTCTGAATAGAGTACACATGAATTACAAAAGCCTCAGCCTTTATTCTGATGCTCTTGAGAATTCTTTCTTTTCTGGACAGAGGTGCCTTATATCGTAACCCTAAGAAGGGCTTTTACTAGTGACAGAACTGTTTCCAAATCTCTATGGTATTAGCAAGGCCAATTTTTAAAGAGATAGGGCAGGGCAAGGTGTAGGCTGGGTTCCATAGAAACAGACAGACTGAGGCAGAGATTCTTGTACAAGGGATTTATTCAAGGAATGCTCTTAGGAGGAGCCTGTGAAAGAGTGAACGATGCAAGAAAAGTGAAGGGAAGAAATTAAGCAAGGATATGGTCTCAGGTGAAGTCTGGACCCAGCCTGATCCCACAGGGAGTTCAGAAGTGTTCATTGTTCCACACGGTCTGTCCTACCTTGAGGTAGGGAGCATGAGTCTTTTGCACCTAACATCGGTCTGCAGCCTGCCCTCTGGAGAAGGGCTGTAGCTCCCAGGTTCCTCTGTGGTAAGGCAGCTTAGGACTAATCCTAAGAGAGGGTTGCAAGGATGAGCCATTAGCAGCAGCAGCTGGGATGTAGGCACACTGACCTAGTAAAGGGGTTTCAAGAGGTTGAGATAGGTCACCAGCACCATGTGCCTCAAAAGGGTTCATGGAAATTAGCTTCCTTCTACCCCCACCTCCCTTATGAGGAGCCAGGAGAGTAACATGAGGCCACTGAGTAGCTCAGATGCCTAGCTTAGGTGGGAGGTGAGGGGAAAGAGAAGGCCTCCTCTTCCTAGCAAAATGGAAGGCAGCATGAAGGAGTGGTCTAGAAGTTCCTTTCTCTTCCCAGCCTGTTGAGAGGCTCTCCAGTGGCTGAGGAAGTGAAAGGGAGGGGAAGGCAGTATGGAGGCATGGATGGAGGAGGCTTCAGTGCAGTTAAAACATTGGTTACGTTGAGTAAACAAGTAAATTGAGCAGATAAGTAAATATATGGAGGACAACGAGACCAGGATTTCTCAATGTTGGAGAAGGGAATTACCAACATTGAGACTAGGAAGATTAGAAAGAACCTAACCTGCTGGTTGGACTAGAATTGAAAGTACTAGTATGCACTCATTGTTTTTTTTAACACATATACGCAGATAGATATGTGTAGAAACAGATATAGATATATGGTGTGCATGTGGGGCAGATGGATGGGTGGATGGTTGGATGGATAGATAGATAGATAGATAGATAGATAGATAGATAGAGCGAGTGAGCTCTTAGCTGTGTCTACTGTGAGGGCTTAGAAGTGACACATCCCAATAGCAATTAGCGCACCCCAATCTAGGTTTCTAAATACCATCCTTTGCCAAAAGGAACCGTCACAGAAAAGATCCAAAATCAGACTGGCAAGAAACCAAGCAGCACTCGGAGAGTTGGAGAACTCAGGTTTATTATGCTGGCGGTCCCAGAGGAGCTAGCACTCTGAAGATCTGGGCCCGGAGCTCAATTGCAACATTCTTTATATAGACCCTTTTTGGCATGGGCTCAATGGCAACAATTATTAAATTTGAGAATCATACGGGGAGTTATTTAAAAATGTAGATGCCAGAACACTACCCCTAAGAGTCTGTTTTTGAGGGTCTGGGGTGGGACCTGGGGATTTACATATAAAATTATCATCCCAGGAAATTCTGATGTAAGTGGTCCATAGCCCACACTCAGAGGAATGTTGACAGAAAAAAGCTGTAGCAATCTTTTCTCTCAGTCTTGACCTTAATCTCTTTTCTGTCTCTTTATTTTCCCAGGGTGACGCTGTATGCTGAGTTCCTTCCCATGAAAGCCAGAGCTAAGTGTATTTTGCTGATTGAGGTAAGGAGGGTGGCTGGGTTTCTGGAGAATTCTCATTCTTCGGTAGGAGGTTCTCAGGTGTCTTGAGCCACATGGCAAAGAGAATAGTTAAAAAAAAAAACAACACTAACAAACTCAGTATGCAAAGATTTAAATGGATCAGTTATATTGATTCTGACATGGTTATCTTAAAATATGGGTAAGTTCTTCAGTTGACAAGAAAATTCAATCTACTGTCCCTTTAAAAAATGCTGGCAGGTGGGTGGTATGTCTTTCTTGAACTGGAAATGGTTTTTACCTGAAAGTTGGGGTAGCTTGAGTGGACCAAACTCCTCCCCTGCCATATTATCACCTTCCACCCCTGTGTTTACCCAGATTCACCAGTGTCTTGTCTGAGATCTCTGTTGTTGGTCACCTCTGTGGCCTAGTTTGCCTTAAAACTCTCATGGTCTAGCCAGTCCCTCTCGAGCCCCCCTTCTACCAGGGTCCTGTTCCATATTTTCCAACTATGATCTGGAAGATCTCAGGGCAAATACATAGCTGGCCTCTCTTCCATGCAGTAGCAGAATGGTTTATTTGTTTCTGCTGAACACTAATGTCCACAGTGATGAATGTGATGCCCCTCTGACCTCCTCAGTTACCATGACCACGTTGATGATACTGATCACATTGATCCCACAGCCCAACTTAACCATCCTGACTTCATCCAACCCCAACCAGTCAGGATCGTAGTCAGCTGTTTCAAATAGGTATGGATGAACCAATTGTTTAAATACTGAAGTACATCTGTGACAGCTGACCTTGAGCCCTGACTACCCCTCATCACCTGACACCTTGTCCTCTCTTAGAACTCCCTCTAGAACTCTTCATGATTCTCACCTAAAGAGTTAACTCCTGGCATAGTCATGGTGGGGAATGGGGGAAGTGTATGACCATTGTCCATTGGTCAGTGCTGAAGGTGTCTATTCTGATTGTTCAGCGCTATACCAGTAGTTAGACATTTTGATGATCATTCTTGTTTGTCAGCAAAGAAATGGATTGTGGCTTATTTAAGCAAAAGAGGATTTAGGAAGGCTCTTGGGGGCTCCTAGAACTGTTGGCGTAGCTAAAGGACCAGTTTTGGAATGGACAATAGTTGTTGAGTCAGGATGGCACCAGAAAACAGCATATTCAAATTAAGATAATTTGAAGAGGGTTCCACGAAGGAACTTTTTATAAAGTCCTTAGAGGAGTGTTACCACCCCACGCCTGGTGAGGCAAAGGGAGGGAATAATTAGCAGGAAGTGTGGGGAATGAGCTGTATGGCGAGGGCTGTTGGAGGGCTGTTGGATGGGAGCTGGAGCTGCGACCTTCATCTGAGGGATGCAGCCAATCCATGACCATTCTGCAGAGAGGAAGCCAGAGGAATAAACAACCCTCCCTCTCTGTGGGTGTCTTCATTGGCTGCACCCAATGGGAAGTCAGAAGACAGGGAGCCTGTATATGCAGTCTGTCCAAAAAAGGATTGAGAGCGACTTGGTGAAGCAAACAGAAGATATTCAGCCCCACAGGGGGCAGTTCTAATAAAGATATTGAGGCACTGTCAAGCAGGGGAAATGGTTATCAGTAGACAAAAACTAACATGTCCACTGTCATATTGGGCTCATACAATATTGATCATATTGATCTCCTTAACCAGAGCTGCCACATTGCACACTCCAGTGAGCATCACGCAAGTATTATATATTGTGGATGGTTCCCTCAGGAGATGGATAACATGCAGGCTCTGGCCGAACCATGTGAACCACAGGAAGAGTGATGGCCATTCTGACCTCATTGACCTCAAGAACTCCTTACCCACATGTGTTATGTTGTCTACAAAGACCTTGAAATTGCTCACTGTGTTGACCGCTGCTGTCCCTATCACTGACCTCCATTCTCTTGTGCCAGGTGTTCTGGGCCATTGGGACAGTGTTCGAGGTCATCCTGGCTGTGTTTGTGATGCCCAGCTTGGGCTGGCGTTGGCTGCTCATCCTCTCGGCTGTCCCGCTCCTCCTCTTTGCTGTCCTGTGTTTTGTAGGTATCTTTTAATAGATCTTAACCTTTGCTACGTGACATCCTGCTGTTCACTATATTTTGGTGGGGGAGGAGTGGAGGAGGCCATCAAAGCCACCTTTTAAGATTATTTTTTTTAAATCAGGAAATAAGACAGAGAAACAGGGCCTGGGGTATGTCTATTATGGGGTACTGGGTTTCCTCCAGACAGACACCGTTGGGATGTTCTTTAGGGGGATAGCAGGAGATGGGGGATACCTTGTTCCCACCACTGCAAGATCTACACTTAAAGTGACTGTATTGGAGTAGTTCGGACTCTTAAGTTTCAAGTGACAGAGACCTAATCCAAACTGGCTTGAGTAAAAGAGAAATAAACACATGACAGAGGATTAAGTAACTGGCTTCAGGCATGGCTGGGTCTAGGGGCTCAAATGATCTCTACATCTCAGCTCTGCATAAACTGCACCCCCCGCCCCTGCAATGAGATCACCCTACACATGTATCATTTCATGTGTAGACTGCATGCATGAAACACTTTATAGCCAGTGGGCCCCAAAATAAGCCTTTAGGTGGGAAAGTCTCATCTGTAGTAAATAATGTAATAATGACAATAGGTATCATCTGAGTAGCAAGCTCTATGCTAGTTCTTTACATGCATTATCATATTTATTCCTCCCAATAACCATAAGAGGTAGGACTATCTTGATTAGGATGACACCAGCTGCTGTAACAAATAAAGCCCATACATTCAGTATCTTAACGCAATAGGAGTTTATTTCTCACTCACATAACAATCCAGAATGGGTGTTCCTGTGTGGCAATATGATTCCCACACAAGGTTTCTTCCAGCTTGTAGCTCTGCCATCATTTAAGGCTTCAGGGTCATCTACTTGCATACTCACTCCTTAAAAACCTTGACCAGGAATATTCTGCTCATATGTCATTGGTGGAAGCATGTCACATGGCCTCACCTACATGCAAGAGGGACTGGGAAATGTAATTCCTGACTGGCAGCCATATTCAAGGCCAACTTTATACTATGGAAAAGGAAGCATAAATTTTAATGGACATTAGTGATCTCTATTCCATTTTCATTTTACTGAAAAGGAAACTGAGGCTCAGAGAGGTTGATTGACTTGTCAGAAGACACACAGCAAATAAGAAGGTCTAATTTGAACCAGATCTTCTTACTCCAATTCTCGTACTCTCTTGTTTCACAGATTGCTATTTGCTTCTTTTGATAAAAATATATTTGTCTAGTTACTTGGGGTTGGGACTCTATTAGACCTAAAGGTCTGTTTTTTTTTTTTTTCTGTATCTTAGAGTAAATTTGCAAGATAATGCTGAACATAAGTGAGGTATGGTTTCCTGAGAGGTGGGGATGATAAAGATGATGGTGAGAGTGGCAGTCTTTCTTTTTTTAGTGGCAGTCTTAATGTAATTCAAACTCCACCTAGAACTCTGACAGTGGCACCAAATACTAGTAGTAGGAATGGCAATAATAACTATATTAACCTATTCTAGCCACTGTGCTAAACACTTCATCTGGATCATCCTATTTTATGGATGAGGAAATGGAGGCACAGCGAGCTCAAGTAATAGCTCAAGGTCACACAACCAATATACTCAGTGGCAGAGCCAGGATTTGAAGCCAGTCTTCTGGCTCCAGAGCCCCAATCCTCAAGGTCTCCACGCACAGATGAGTGTGTGGCTGGGACCCAGTTTTCCGTTCCACCGTAAACAGCCATGCCTGGGTCTCCTGTTCCCACAGTGGCTGCCTGAGAGTGCAAGGTATGATGTCCTGTCTGGGAACCAGGAAAAGGCCATCGCCACCTTAAAGAGGATAGCGACAGAAAATGGAGCCCCCATGCCACTGGGGAAACTCATCATCTCCAGACAGGTCAGTGCCTGGCCCACTGACTCTGCGGCTTGGCGTCCCTGTGCATGCACGGGTGCTGGTGTGCTTGGGTGGGGCGTGCATGTTTGGGTGCTCATGAGCGAACACGGAGTGGATGAGGGTGCACTGGGCAGGACCTGCAAGGGGAATTGGGCAACTCCAATCTGTGTATTTTCACCGCCAAGTCCCAAAAGTGTCACCTGGAGAATTTAGCCAGTGATTAGGAAAATGTAATGCAGTGTCCGCTAATGGATCCTGTAACTACTCCTGCTTCGTTTTAGCCTTTCAGCGCTGATGAAGTCCGCTTAGCAAATGTGATTGATGGGCAAAGGGGGACCAAAACAACAACAAACAAACAAACAAACAAACAAACAAACAAAAACACATTAGAAAGTGACGCTATAGGATTAGATCCAGGCCGCCAACCCGCGCCTCGGTAGACGCCCTTAATAGGTGGTAGTGTATCACTCCCGATGGCAATAGGGTCGTGGAATCCACCACAGTGAGAATTTGTAATCAACTTTCCCCTGCGCAGGCGCACCGCGCACTTTGCAGAGAAAGGAGACAGAATAAAGAGTGCACCTCATCCATGAGAAATACCGTTAAGCAAACAACAGATCCTACAAGGCAATTATATTTTAAAATAAAATTATATTTCTGATTGTTTCTATATTACGCAAAAAGAACCGAGTGGAATTTTACCAGATTGAAAGGAGGGGTCTGGCATGGTCTGACAATGTGCAGGCCAGGAGTCACATCCAAATTCACTTTGGGAAGCATGATGAGCCAGGAAGGCTCCAAGGAGGTGGTGAATCCTGAGGCGAGCAAAAGAGGAGAGAAGGGCTTTCCAGAAGCAGACCAGTTTTCCGAAAGCAAATTTTCCTGAATTAACATGACAGTGTATTACTTTACCGAAAACATGTTTTGAGAAGAACTTTTAAAAATATATTTAGTAAACAGGAATAGATTCTCCCGTACATATTAATATATTTATTTATTAATGCATTCTTTCTATAAATATTCCAAAATATAGTCAATAAATGCAAACATTCTCAAATATATTCAATAAACATATTTAATGGGTGCTGTCTTTTCACTGAAGACTGTATTACAAAAGTATTTTTTTCATGAAAGACAGTACTCATAGGTAGACTAAGCAACGTATGACCCGTAATCTCTTTTCTTTTCATTTTTAACATGTTTAAATAAGCATTTCTTAAACTGTTATTTAGAAAAATATGTTCATTAAGTATACCTAAGAAGAATATAATCAGTCATACAATAATTTTTAAAAGAACATTGTTATGGGTGGTGAACATACAATGAAATATATATATATGCCTTACTGTTGAATTGTACACTTGAAACCTACCAGATTTCATTAACCTTTGTCATCATGATAAAAAATAAAATAATAATAATAATAAAGAACATTGTAAGGTAAAGGTTTTATAAATTAGCAAGTTATATGAAATTGGCAAATGGATCATTTAGTTAATCAATCTTTTGGTGAATTGGCTGTTAATGAATTGATTGTCAGCCCTTTAAGTTTTGATCTAAAGCTGGCTTTTGAGGGCAAGGCATGAAATGATTCGATACTCCTTGGACTGGTGTTCTGCTCCCTGCATCCATGGGACCACCTGAGAGGCCTCCGGGGGGCCAAGCCCAAAGGGTCTGCTTCCCAGGTTCAGGATTCCAGGTTGGGGTGCAGAGTGTGGAGTGTCTCCATCCTTCAAAACCAAGCCTCTGGACATTACTGGGTCCTGGCCGGAGGGGCCGAGTCGGCTACACTGGGCTAGGGAGCTGAGGGCCCTGGATTTGAGCCCTGAATTCTCTGAGCCCGGTGTCCAGGCCACCAGAAACCTCTCAGCCTGTCTCCACCAACCAGCCAGGGCCCACACATCTGGAAGAGAGGAGAGTAAACCGCATGTTTTTGTCTCGAAACAGGAAGACCGAGGCAAAATGAGAGACCTTTTCACGCCCCATTTTAGATGGACAACCTTGTTGCTGTGGTTTATATGGTAAGAGCTATTTCTCAACATTTTGTTCCCTTTTATCTGTGCCATTTGGAATTTTGTTTTAGGACGAAGCACAAAGAACTTTTTGATCTCATGCAGCGTTTGCAAAATTCAATAGTTTGCTCATCACTTTCCTGACTTCTGTCTTATCCAGATATCACCTGTACTATTATTTTCCTAGCCTTTTTGTTTAATTCGACTCACTCTTTACTCAGATAAATGTGTTTTAAAAGGAAACTTTATATGTCTGCTTTAAAGAAAAAAAAAAAAAAACCCTTAATTTCAGGCCATAAAAGATACTCTTAAAGATAAATACAGTACAAAGTAGCTAGGCTGATGGTTTGCCAAGGCACTGAGTGGCTGTATGTAAGAGAAAGAGACAGACAGAGGGGGGAGGTGCTAAGGACTCATTGACATAAGTAACTCATCACTTAAGATTGGGATACAATCAAAACAATTGAAAGGAAACTTAAAACGGATTTTTTTTCACAATGAGTTTTCATTCCCATGCTGTTTCAGTTCCCCTCTCCGCCCATATCACCTTAGGTACCATCAGTGGCACAGGGCCCATATTTTGGGAACCACTGATTTGGTCAACATGGGCACTCTTACAACTTTCAGTCCCAATCTTGCTCTACTTTTCTTAAATGACAACCATTAGTGGGGGCGGGAGGGGGCATTTGCAGAGAGAAATTACCTTGAACTCCACACCTAGTCAAATTTCAGCTATTCTTCCAACTCTCTTTCTATGCAACACTAACAATGAACAAAATTGGCCTGGGTAAGGCTCTGTGTTCTGTTCTAACCAGTTCTCACCTTTCCTATTCATCTTTGAGCAGAGGTGCTAATTAGCAGGGAATGTTGTCAAAATGGTCAATTGCAGCTGGAGAGTAGGGAAAAGCTTTGATAATGTACAGAACCTGCTCCGTTTACAGAACTCCATAGGGAACTCTGCCCCTGCATTCCTGAGAGCTGAATCAACTCACCAAGCATTTATTAAATACCTGCTGTGTGCCCAGTACAAGAATGGCGTCTGCAGGATTTTTAAAAGAGAATGTGTATGGAAGAAGAGAGTTGAGGATATCTATCTTTGAGTGCATGCGATTCTGCAGAGCCAACACTACTCAAATACCGAAGCAATTAAGTGGAGACTAAGTTTAGAACACTACAGAAATCACGAAATTTGCCGGTTCATATTGTAACCCAAAGAAATTAATCATTAGTGTCTGATTGTGACTGAGTTTCCACATACTGTACTATACAGGATGAGGACAGTCTTGTCCTACAAACTTGAGTATTCTGGTTCCCAATGATGCAGGACAGAGCAAATTCCCCTGAGTGGAGGAAATTCAAGCCCTTCTCCACGAGAGAGAGTTTTTTGGCTGAACGCAAGGAAGAATTCAAACGCCCGCGAGACAAAAGGAAAGTTTATCAGAGAAATGGTAATGCTCCATAAAGCGTGAGAGAGCCTAAGAGAGACTCAGAGGGACACAGAGAAACAGAGACAGTGACAGAGAGTAAAGATACTGAGAAAGGACTGAGAAAAAGACACTGAGAGGGACCCTGAATGTCCAGGAAATTCAGTTTATATAGCATTCTTAGTTTCTATGAATTACAGTTTAAAGACTGTTTACCCATTTTCCTTCGATGGTATGGACATACAGTGTGAAAGGATAAGAGCGTGTAGCAAGAAAAGGTAAGAATATGTGTAGCATGAAAAGCCTGCTGGTAATTCCATAGGTTCCTCGTAGTTTTAGCCATAGGGGATGAATGATTTTATTTTGTGTCGGGTGGACTTAAAGACTTTGTTTTCCTGTTTAGCAAGCCCAGCAGAAATTTTTCTTTGTTCTGTAGCTTTCCTGTAGTCTGGCCACAGGGATGATCAGCATATTGCAGTCTCTGAGTATAGCTTGATTTAACATTTTAGTTCTCTTGCCTCCTCCCTACATTACTGTGATAGTCAGGAATTTAATTAAATGTATTATTCTGATCTGAAATTCTAGAGAACTCTACAGACTTTACAATTATACTGAGCACATAGCAGGTGTTTAATAAATGCTTGGCGCATTGATTTATCTCTCAGGAAATGTGGCAGCAGAGCTGGAGCCCAGTTCTGTATATTATTAAGGCTTTTCCCTCCTCTTCCCTACCCAAGTTTGCCAACTCAACCCAGAAGCTCTCACAGATGTCAACACTGTTTTCTTCCAAATTTTGGTTCTCAATCCCCTCCCCCACTGCCAGCTGAGTGAGCAGCCTTGGGATGGCATGACCGTGATATAATACAGTTCTTGATTTTTCAAAGGACACAGGATCACTTCCCTTTATCATATCACTCTGCTTTGTACCTGCCATCTTCCTGCTCAAGGGCCCCAGGAAAGTCCCCAAAGACCCGCTTGGCCAGTGACGAAAAGAGGAGTCACTGCTGATTAGGTGCAAGTCCTTCTCAAGGGTATAGGGAAAGGGGACTTGCATTTCCCTGATCATTGCTTTACCTTTCTTGCCTTCTTCCTGGCAGGTTTTCCAATGCATTTTCTTACTATGGATTAGTTCTGCTCACAACAGAGCTCTTCCAGGCAGGAGATGTCTGCAGCAGTGAGTATGGAAGCCCTCTTTATCAGTTAACCACCCATACTCTCAACACACACAGTCACACACACACTCTCACCCCAGGTTCTGTCCTTACGGGGCCTGGCTTTGCACAAATCCCAGTGACTTTTACCCCAGTAGTGCTGGCCCAACAAACTCCAGAGAGAAAGTTTCTGCAAAATCTGAGCATAGAAGATCTGGGCTGTGGTTTCCAAGACTCTCTGTAGAAACCTGGACAATCTTGTTGTAATAGATGCGACGTGACAGTGGAAGCTCCATGAAGCACAGCACTGAGTTTGAGGGCTATGACCCTGTGCAGCATTCTCATGTGCACATTAAATTTGAGAACCAGGTTGGATCTCAACCTGGCCACACAACAGTATCACATGGGGGAGCTTTTAAACAATGCCAGTGCCAGTTAAACAATGCTCAGACCATTTTAATAAGCATCTCTGGGGGGGGTGGGGCCCAGGCATAAATGGGTTTTAAAAACTCCCCAGGTGATTCTATTGTGCAGCTGGAGGTGGGAACCACTGAACAAAAGGGACGAATGAAAAGCAAAGTCTATATGCAGATGTCTGGGCTTTCAAAGCATTCAGTCTTTAAGAGAATACTGGATTTCTGGCCTTGAACTCAGAATGGGGGATAAAGGGATCAAGTCGTTTCTTGTCTGAAGGATTTATCCAATTATCTTTTTCATATTAAGCCTCTTTAATCTTAGTTAATAGTTTTGTTTATTGGCATAGGATTTAATGAGATGGCGGAGTCACATCTCACTGGGGCGTGTGGAGAGTCTAAATTAACTGCTCTGAGGAAGCAGCTCAGTTGTAGACTTGGGGTTTGGTATTGATTGAGCATGAATCACATGCCCTTAACAGTGGACCTGCTTTAGCAAAACAGAGGATCTAGTGGAATGTTATAAAGCAAGGGCTGGGAACTCTTTTCTATAAAGGGCCAGATAGTAAACATTTTAGGCTTGGTGGGCCCTACAGCTCTGCCATTATAGCAGAGAAGCAGCTATGGGCAATGTGTAAATGAACAAGCATTGCCTGACTTCCAGTAAAAGCCTATTTTTGAATAAGAATTTGAATTTCATATCATTTTTATGTCATGAAATGTTATTTTACTTTTGATTTTTAGAAATCATCTTAAAATAGGGTCAGGTAGAAACAGGCAGGAGATCAGATTTGGCTTATGGGGATAGTTTGCCAATCTCATTTAAAAGCTCTCTTTTATACCTGATGGAAAAATGATACTGTGGAAGAAGCCCACAGCCAGAAATCAGAGAGCCTGAGTTCTAGCACTAAGTGGCTGTGTGACCTTGGGCAAGTCATTCATTAAGTATTTTCTTAGTACCCACCAGGTACTGGTTCACGTGTTAGGATATATCTATGAATACAAAAGACAAATATCCCTGCTCTGTGAGCTTACATTTTGGTGGGGAAAGAGAAAAAGAGAGAATAACATAATAAGTAAGGAAATTATATAGTATGTTGGAAGGTGATAAGAACATTAAAGGAAAAACTTTAAAGAAAAGGTAAAATCACGCCTCTCACACAAACATAAAATGTCAAATATTTTATTTAACTCATCAATTAATGATAGAACCAGTAGTTGAGAACTGTGAAGTCTGAGATTTTATCTATTTGCAAGCTAACTAGTTAGCCTTTTACAGTTTGTACAGATGCTAGCAGAAGACACGGCACTCCGGGGTCAGAGACAAAAGACTTAATTACTCATAGTAATGGCAGTATTGAGAGTGTCAGCATTTTCTCACACCCGTTCTTTGAGTCCCACTTCCCACAGGACAACATGAAGAAGGGCAGGTGATACCTGCAAAAGCAATGGGTTGTGTTGCAAGAGAGGATCCTCAAGCTCAGGGCATCCAGATCTCTTATAGTGGATGGTAAGCCTGTCTGCTCTTTGCTCTGCAGGGAGACATTATATCCTTGAAGGCTATAACCCAAACTGCCCTTTGCTCCAAAGGGAGATACTGTATCTTTCAAGACTATTGGCTAAACAAAAGTCTTTGAAAAGATAGTCCAGAGCAAAGGCATTCTGCTTATATAACATGCAGAAACATGAATGGCCCATGGAGAATTGTCTAGTAACACCAGTAAGAAGTTATAGCTAGTTCAAAGGAGAATTCAAAACACACATATATCTAGGCAATCAGAAATGCTGAAATGAATTTACAGTTAGAGGCAAAACTTGTCAGTATGCATAAGGAACTAATAATTGCATCACCACCATACACAGTTTGCATTTTGATGGACAAGAATAATTTGCATTTGATCAATATTCTATAATGTGCAGTTATAGCTCAAAGATAATGAAAGGTGAGATAACCTATAAGGGTGTATTAGATAGGACATTTTTGTTCATTTCAAAGTCTTTCGAGCTATTTCCTAACAAATGATATGGGGGGAAAAGGTAATAGAGTGGGGTCAGGGCGGTTGGGGTGGGGCAGAGCAAGGGGCAGTGGGTAGGTTGAAGTTTTAAATGGGGTGGTCAGGGTGGCCTCAACGAGGTGGGATTTAAGGGAAGAGTTGAAGCAGGCGAGGAAATTAGTCATGGGGATATATAAAGTACCATTTAGGAAGAAGGAGCAGCCAGTGCAAAGGACCTGAGGCAGGAGTGTGCCTTACTTGTTGAAAGAGCAGCAAAGAGACCAGTGTGTCTATAGTAGAGTGAGTAGAACAAGGGAGAGAGAAGGTAGGATCAAGGAAGTAAGGGGGCCAGGTAATACAGATGGGGATTATTGGGGCCACCGTAGAGTCTGTCTGCCACCAAAGCACCAAGTATGTGCCAGTTCTGGGCTAAGCACATTCATACGCACAGCCTGCTTTCATTCTCTCAACCGCCTTGCCCAGTGATTTTATTAGCCCCAGTTTTTTGAGGAAACTCAGGCTCAGAGAGATGAAGCTGTAGCACTGTTGTTTGGGATTCAAACCTAAGTCTATCTGACTCCTGAGCTTGGGCTCTTTCCATGGCATCCCAGCCAAATCATACCCAGAGAAGAAGGTATAGGGGAGCAGGAAGGTGTGATCCGGGGCTCTGCTCATGGCTCTTCCTCTCTGTCTGTCTCCCATTCCCAGTTTCCAGCCGAAAGAAGGCAGTAGAGGCAAAGTGCAGCCTGGCCTGTGAGTACCTGAGTGAGGAGGATTACATGGACCTGCTATGGACCACCCTCTCTGAATTCCCAGGTGAGGGACCTGTGGGAAGTGAGACTGGGACAAGGAAGGCTGAGAATATGGCAGCTGTTCAGTGCCACATTCCTGGTGCCACCTGGAAGCAAATCCTATTTCCGAGAGAGCCGGAGATTATTTTTTCAGCTCTTAGCTACAAATTGTCGAGGACTGTGAAGGCTGAGATTCTATTCTACTTTTAGGCTAATACATTAAGCTGCCCGGTTTCATGCATTCTGGCAGAAGACATGAGACTCCTGGGTCAGAGACAAAAGACTATTATGTCACAGCAGATAGCATGAGTAGCATGTTAGTGTCAGTTCCCCTCACCCCAGGTCCCACAGGGACAATGAAGAAGGGTCCAGGTGGATGCTACGCAAGCAACACAGCTGAGGAATCTCAAGCTTTGGGAACCCAAATTTTTTATAATAGGCTGTCAGAAACCTGTCAAGACTTTGTCCCAGAGAGAGACATCATCTTTATTATATCGGACAGTAAACAGACATGACCTATGCTCTAGATGGAGACTATATCTCTATCTTCCAAGGCTGTTTCTATACAAACAACCTTGAACTGAAAACTTGGAACAAAATGGCAGCTGGTATCTCTGCTCGCAAGATGTGAAGAAATACAAGAGACCCGCGGAGAATTGTCCCCCAACACCAGTCACATTAGAAAGGATCTGTGGGGTGTCACAAATCCAAAGCTGCACATAAATTGTGATCTTTTTCCTTTAAAAGAAATAGTGATTATTATAACAACAATAATATCTAATAATAAATAAGTAAGCTTTTTGGTGAATTTAAAAGTAGTATTTGAGTGCTTAGTGTATGCAAGGCACTATACTAAATGTTTTACAGATATATTCTAATTTAATCTTGTGATGTTCTATAATTATTCCCATTTTACAACTGGAGAAACTGAAACTTGGAGGGGTGTAGCAGAAACTTCCTGTAACTTGCTGCTGCCAGTATGTGCATCTCTGTGCCTGAGGGCTATTCAGGAGGAATGGAAAGCCTTAGTATCTAAAAGCAAGCTAGGTGAACAGAAGTGCCAGGGAGTTAATACCTGGGAACAGCCTTCAACCAATAACTGTGGGAGCTGGTATATCGATACCCCAGGTTCCTTGCCCATCAAGCAGATGCATGTTCCACAGTGGCTCACTGAGTCCTCCAGTGGAATTCAACAGCAATTACCCAGAGTGGTCACTTGTTTATATGCACCTCTACTAGCTATTTCTGTTCCCTGTCTTTCTCACTCTTTTATTGGTATTTCCTTGGATGATCTCCCAAAGAAATACTTTGTCCTTGCGGCCAGAGTCTGCTTCTTTTTTTTCTACAGCTGCCGGAGCTCAGACTCATGGTCCCACCCCAGATCCCAGAGTTCTCACTCCCCTACTATACTATTTTTCCTCTAAAACCGTTTCCCCATATAGCTTAATAAGTAAGAGTAAAGACTCTGGAGTCAATCTCCTCAGCATTGCCAGTTGTCATTTCCATGACTTCAAACACTCATCATTTCCATGATGTAAGCTCTCTAAAACTCAGATTATTCTTTTTTATTTATTATGTTTATTCTTTGTTTTCATTCACGGACACATCCCAAGTTCCTAGAACAGTTCCTGACACACAGTAGGCACTTGATGTATTGACTGAATAAATGTGAGAAATGGGGCTATTAATAGCATTTCTTTTAGGGAGTTATTTTGATGATTAAACAAGATAATCTATGTAACAGTACTTTGCCCAGATTTAATAATTACTAATAACAATAATAAGTGCTGTGCTATACTGCCTCTACAGAGATAAAAAGTGTTATGTTTATTTAATTACATTTTACAGATGAAGAAATTGAGAAGGCATGGGACTAACCCAGGACCACATGGCAAGTTAGAGGAAAAACGAGGCCTTAGAACCCATGTGTTTCTGACTCCCAGGCCCAGGTGTCTGCTGCCTGGGTCCTCTGCCCCAGCATATCTCACGAGGCTGCAGTGGAGGAGTTGGCCCAGGATCTTCAGTCTCATCTGAAAGCTCAGCTGGGCAGGATCTGCTTCCATGCTCACTCACGGGGTTGGTGGCAGAATTCAATTCCTCCAGGGTCATTGGACCAAAGGCCTCAATTTTCTCACTGGCTGTTGGCCAGAGGCCACCTTTAGTTTCTTGCCAGGTAGCCAACAGACAAGAGCATGAGAAGAGCCAGAGAGAGGGAATACCGCCCCCTGCCCCCCAAAAAGACAGAAGTCACAGCCTTTTATAACCTCATTTCAGAAGCGACATGCCATCACTTTTGCTGTATTCTAGTCGTTAGAAGTGAGTCACTAGGTCCAACCCACTCTCGAGGTGAGGGGTTATATAGGGTGTGAATACCAGGCGGTGACGTGGTTGGGAGCCACTTCAGAAGCTGCCTGCCATGGTGTTTCTGCTCCCTTCCAGGTATCCTTGTGACTCTATGGATCATTGACCGCCTGGGCCGCAAGAAGACCATGGCTCTGTGCTTCGTCGTCTTCTCTTTCTGCAGCCTCCTGCTGTTTATCTGTGTTGGAAGGTGGGTTGTGAAACTAACTCTCTCTGGCCAGCAGGCTTATTGCTTAGGGCATGGTCAATGCCTCTTTAGGCCTACGGGCTATGGATTGCACCCTGTGTGGGTCATCTGAGGGATCCAGCCTCTCACTGGAACGAAGGCTCTCGGCTGCCTTAAAACTGACTAAAAGATCAGGCTCAGAGTTGGGGCTTCTGTTGGAGGTGGGGTCCGGGTGTTCCTCCAACACCATCACATTTAGACTTTCGACATCATCTCCCAATGAGATCGTACATATAGGTGTGTAGTTTATGGATGGGTTAAAAGTATTCATTTGTTCCATATAAATATTTCAAGTAGGTTCTGTTTTATAATCTCCTTTTGGCATTTCTCCATTTTTTCCCATCTATCAAGAGGCTCAAAATATGGAAGTGGCCCGTGCCTCTCTTGACTTCTAAGAACCAAACCTGATGAGGAATCCGTGGAAGGTCTAGAGATACAGCTTAGATGCTGGAATGTAGATACTATGGGACATTTATGGAAACAATAGAACAGAGGGTTGGGGATCAGGATTATCAAAAAAGTACTGAATAGAAGTTTACTTTCTTTAGTTCTGCTGGTTCCTGGCTAAACATCTGCCCTCACTAGGTCCTACCTAGACTTTAGATAATTTACATCACTTCTCCCAACCTTGACCCCATCCTGGGTACCACAGATGTTTCCATCTCTTAGCCTGGTGCTTTGGAGAATGATAAACTTATACAAAGCAGGTCTTTAGAGAGGGCACTAGGAAGTGAATGCCTGCATGCGTGCCTGAATATGTGTTGGGTGGGGGCTGGGCTTTGCCAGTTTCTGGGGTCTAAATTCCGCCTGGGCAGATAAGACTTTGCTGAAGAAAGCTGACAGAAAAAATACCTGTTCATCTGCTTTTTTTCTCTCCCTAGAAATATGCTCACTCTGTTACTCTTTGTTGCAAGAGCGTTTATTTCTGGAGGCTTCCAAGCAGCCTATGTTTACACGCCTGAGGTAGGAGGGGTGTGTGGGAACAGCTGGGTCAGAGAGGAAGGGAGCCCAGAAACATCCAGCCTGGGCTCCTTTGTATGAAATTTGTCCTTGGGTCGGAGTGACAACTCTGAAGCTCTTCCTTATTTCTGAAGCTCTTCCTTATTTCAGGCTGTCTTTTAATATATATATTTTTCTGCTTGTAAAAGCATATGTTCAGTGTAAAAGTTCCAAATGTTACAGAGCTGTATAAGCCAAAAATTAAAGGGGCCCCTATTCCCCCATTCTAGTAACAGTCTTCTTAAACAATTCAGTGTATGTTCCAGATTTTTTTCTAAACATTTACTAATATATGTTAGTGCCTGTATCAAATCGAGTACTTGAGCAGTTGAGAAGAGTTTAATAAAGGGACTAATTATAATAGTGTGGGTCAGGGCTTAGGGAAACTGAAAAATGATAGAGCAGTGCCCCAGAGTTTGCAATGGGGTGGAGGTGAGTGGGGACACTGCTACCATCCAAGGCCAGTAGGGTGAGGAGAAGGTATGTTTCAGAGTCCCAGGAGAGAGTTGGGTAGAGGGAAACTGTGACCTTTAGTTAAGGGACTCAGGTGGCCTAAGGCAACCTGGAAGGGAAGGAGCAGGAAAATAAATACCCTCGTCTCTCTCTCCCACCTTCTGCTCATCTCCCAGTGGGGCTTCCCATTGGCTGAACCCAAGCAGAAGCCAGAGGGCAAAGGAGCTCTTTAAGGTTCACATAGGCTAGCCCCCAGGGCAGAGAATAAGGTGGGGAGGAGTAGAGAAGTTCTGGAAAGGAAGATGGAAGACAATGAGCACAGAATCTACTTTGTTCTTTTTAATAGCTGCTATACTATACTATAGAATACATATGTACAGTATATGTTATAAACTCCACTATACTATATACTATATATTATAGACTCTGCTATATATATACTATATATTATATACTGTATTACCTACTACATATTCTATTATTCACTGTGGTATACTATAGTGTGTTTATATACTATATATAATATACTGTATTTCACTATACTATATAGTATATATGTGGTATATATACTATATACTATACTTATATATATACTGTATATATACTATACTATATATAATTGTACAATATGTTTATTGACATATTAACATATATAACTATATATAAATGCATTATATTATATTTATTTTTATATAATAGAATATGTAGTTCTATTATAGGTATGTAATACACACACACCTAATATAATGTCCATCAATCTCTACTGAATTGTAAACTGTGGAATATCCATTGTGGAATTCAGGTACAGCAGTTAAAAAGACTGAGATAGCTGTCTGTACACTGATGTGGATAGGGTTTTAAGGCATACTGCTGCATGGAAAAAGCAAGTTTCCTACTAATATGTATAGTGTGATACCATCTGTATTTTTAAAACAATGCTGTATATTTTCCATACCCATATTTTTTAACACTTCTGGGAGGATAGGTTTCAAACTTCCTATGGAGAGAATTTTTCTGAGACAGGGGGTTGATTAATAGGGAATTTAGGTTTTTTCACAAGAACTTATTTATATGTTGCTTGTATAATTCAGTGAATTAAAATGTCATGTATATATATGTATCGTACACACTCAAGTATTTGTTGAATGAATAAATGAATGAATATGTATATATGATCACAGAAAAACTAGAAGAATATACATGATAATGTGACAGTGGTTATCTCTGAGTGCTGGGATCAAGCATGAACTTTGTTTTTTCTCTTTAGGGTTTTCATTCTTTTTCTTTTGAACTTTAATTAAGTTTATCGGGGTAACATTGGTTAATACGATTATATAATTTTCAGGTGTACATTATAATTTGACATCTGTATATTCTATTGTGTGTTTTCCACCCAAATTCCAGTTTCCTTCAGCTACCATATATTTGATCCCCTTTAC
>NW_006442492.1:828753-849131 GCF_000325575.1 Pteropus alecto
CGACTCTATTTCCCAAGCTTGCTATTTCATTTTTCGACTTTTGCAGTGTCGTTTTAACCTCCAGAAGTTTTATTTATTGTTTTTTGAGGGTTTCATTCTCCTTTCTAAAGAACTCATTCTGCTCATCTAGTTGTTTTTTCAGTTTCTGAAATTGTTGACTTGAGTTGCTTTAAATCTCATTGAGTTTTTTCAGAAGTACCATTCTCAATTCTCTGTCATTTAAGTTGCATATTTCTATGTCTGTAAGCTTATTTCAGGAGATTTTTCTCTTTCTTTCTGAGACGCCTTGTCACATTGGTTGTTCATGGTGTTTAATGGACTATTTCTTCGCCTGGGCATTAATGGAAATGCATTCTGCTTTTTTTCCAGAAAGATTTATTATATAAAGGTCTCTCTTTAACCTGTTGCAAGGAAGGTGCTTTTCTTTTGGTTTCCAGTAGGATTCCAGTAGGTTTCTAAGCCTCTTGGATTCCTGCTTTATATAAAGCTTTAAAAAAGCTTTTTTATTTTCTGATAGATATTTAATCATGCTCACTACCCTCAGTTTCAGTCCCTGTCAGAGTTAGCAACAGTCTTGGCAGTGTTTGCTCAGATTCACCTGGGGCTCTGCAGTGTTCCATCTTGAAGGGTATAGGGTGACGGGCCCTCTTTGTTGGGGGTTGGGGGCTGTGGCTCAGCCTCAGTTTTGCAACCCAGTCAGTAAAAATCAACTGTTGTTTCTCTGCCAGCTGCTTCTCTGCTTTCTGCCCTGATGACTGGGCCCTGCCACCAGCTGGTTGCGGGGAGCTCACAACTTTCCCAGGCAGGGCTGTTCAGGGAACTCGAAGGATGAACTCGTCGGTCCTTCTCCCTCCCCCTCTTCCTGCAGGGAGCTCTAGTAGCTGTGAGAGGCACTTCTTTATTATTCCTGGTCCACCGCCTGACACCCAGGGTTCTGACCTGTGGTAGGTCTTATGTGCAGATCCCATGCTCAGATGTACTGGTGTGCAGTTTGGGTGTTTTTTTTTGTTGAGTTTTAGATGTTCAGCTTATTGTTGTTTCAAGGAGAGAGATCTGGGGAGGTCTCTCACTCCGTCATGTTTCCAAAGATCAACCAGGGTTTTCATTCATTTTAAGCCTTCTCCACTGAGCATTATGTTTGTTAGAGGCATACTAGCTGCTGTAACAAATAACCCCCAGAACAGAACATGTTGACACAGCAGAAGTGTCTCACTTGTGAAACAGTTCAATATGATGTTCCAGGAGGACAGCTTGGTGGACAGCTTTTCTCCCCACAGCAATTCAGGGACCCAGGCTCCTGGCATCTTGTGCCTCCCTCATCCAGTGATTGTTAATCAAGGGTGATTTTGCCTTCTGGGAGACATTTGGCAATATCTCGAGATACTTTGGCTTGTCACAACTGGGATGGCAGGTGCAGAAGTGCAACCACATCTAGTAGGTAGAGGCCAGGGATACTGCTAAACATCCTACAGTGCCCAGGATAGCCCCCCACCCTCTGTCACCTACCTGTCCATAGTGCCAAAGTTGAAAAACCCTGCCCTAGGACCTCGGAGTCCTCCTTCCAGCCAACAGACAGGGGAGGAGAGTTGAGAAGACATGCCTTCTTCTTAATTACCATGGCCTGGAAGATGCTAGTCCCTTCTCACTTTGCCCAGGGGAGAACTGGACATGTGGCCACTCCTGGGTATGAACTGAGAAACTGTGTGAACATTTCAGTCTCTCTCTTTATGATGCCTTGAAAGCCCGTGACCAGTGCTTCAAGATGAACTAGTAAAAAGTGGCAGGTAGGATAGTGCCTGGATCCTGAGAGAAGTTCCTGGCGGAGTCCATGGCGACCACCAGGGCAGGAGGACCCCTTACTGGGTTCCCACCCACAGCTCACCCTCTTGCCTTCTTTCTCATTTTACTTCCTATCTCCTTTGGGGAGAGAATCTCCACCCATTCTCCTTAATGAGATCACCAACCCCTGAGGAAGTCACCCTAATTTTAGGCCTATTCATGGGGGCCAATCCCATCATTCCTGAGCTGGAGAGCAGGGAGGGGCCTGCATTTCCTCAAGGCCACATCTGGCCTCTGTGTTTCAGGTCTACCCCACGGCGACTCGAGCGCTCGGCCTGGGCACCTGCAGTGGCATGGCAAGAGTGGGTGCTCTCATCACTCCATTCATTGCTCAGGTAGGTTGCACGCAGGTAAAGAGGGAGTTACTACATGCCAAACCTTCTGCAGAGCCCTCTGTATGCATTATCTTGTTTCATCCTAACAACCCATCTTATGAGAAAAGAAATATTGCTTGCAGATGAGAAGTTGGAGGCTTAGAAGGGTAGAGGAACTTGCCAAGGTCACACAGCTGGGAGTAGAGAAGCTGGGAATCAAACCCAGGTCTTTCCCATGCAGAAGATCCTGGAGGTGTCCTATGATCTAGCCAAAAACAAGTTGGGTGGAAACAAATAGGTCAACATGATTTCATGGGAAACAAATGTTGCTGTCCCTGATTTCTGAGTTGGATAATTAGGTGTAATTGTAGAATTTTGCAACTCTTCGTGTGTCTTGAAGTGTTTCTACCCATTTTTAGGGGTCTTATTTTGAAATATTTTGAAAAAATTTTGCTTTTTAAAATACTTGATTAATTTTTCCTGTTTTTTATCACTTTTTAAAATTGAGACAAAAGCCATATAACATAAAAATTAACCATTTTAAAATGAATAATTCAGTGGCATTTAGCACATTCACAATGTTGCACAACCAAAATCTACATTCTCTCAGTGTGGATTTATCTATTCTGGATATTTCATGTACAGAGAATTCCAACACGTTTTAGCCAAATAGTTCTGTTGTGCGCTCTTGTGTTTGGCCACTGTGTGTCACTGCTAACAAATATGATTGAGAGCCTGACATGTGCCTGCATGGTACATGTGCTCCTGAGATATCCTCCCACTAGGACATGGACATTAGGCCCTTAGGCCCATTTGGCAGATGAGGAAATGAGGTTCAGCTCTGTTGTGTGATTTGCCCGGTGACATGAAGCTAGGAAGTTGGCTGAGGTACTGCTCTGGGAGAGAGTTATAAGGAATACAAACTCTGGGTCTGGCAGGGTCTAGGTTCAAGTCTCATCCTTAGTATCTACATGAACTTGGGTATAGTACTTAACCCTCTTTGAGTCTCAGTGTTTCACCCTGTAAAATGGAGTTGAAATACCTACCTCATAAAGCCGTCATAAGGACTAACTACGGCAATCACACAGAATGCTTATAAGAGGGGCTTGTGCTATCTGTACTATCTGAATGGTTGGTGGTCCACTCTGACCAGAATACATCTTCCTCCCTCAGGTGATGTTGGAATCCTCCGTGTACCTGTCACTGGCAGTTTACAGTGGCTGCTGCCTTCTGGCTGCTGTGGCCTCCTGCTTTTTGCCCATCGAGACCAAAGGCCGTGGACTGCAGGAGTCTAGCCACCGGGAGTGGGGCCAAGAGATGGTTGGCCGAGGGATGCACGGCACAAGTGTCACCAGGTCGAACTCTGGCTCTCAGGAGTAGTGACCGATGGGAGGCTGAGCTGGTCTTTGAGACTGTAGAGCACGGGGAGCTGGTGGAGCCCGGCTGGGGCACCAGCTGTCACTGCCGACACCAAGAACTCACCCAAGAGTACAGCCTGGACCCCAGTTGCTCATATTCATCGAGAGCCACCCAGGGATGGGGAGGTATTTGCTCTGGGGGTTCTATGTGTGTGTGGGGGAGAGGTTTGTTAATAACCTGTGGATCTGCATGGGAAAACTGCCACACTAGGAATACCTGGTGATGCCAGTAGCCAACCAGACACCATCCAGAGTCAGCTAGTCACACCTTTGGTGAACAACAACCAAAAGATCTCTGTAGATACAGTCCAGGCCCAGACCCCTGTGAGACCTGCTACCCAGTGAGTCAATACCTGCCATTCACCAACTGAACCGGTTCAGTAGGTTTCTCCTATGCCCCTGGCCCCCAGCTTTCTTCTTTAAAATTGAACGTGACCTGGGTGTGGCCTGAGCAGCTTTTTCTTGGGTCTGAGAAACACTCCCTCAGATGGGGCCCCTTGGTTTGCATCCCCAGGCAGGGGCCTGACTGGTGGAGACTCTGGCAGATGGACATGCATTTAAACTTGAGCCATGTGCCCCACCTGGCCCCCTTTGGAGTTACTTGAGGGGATTCAAATGTATCCATAGGGACAGCTGGGCTTGCACCAGATGACAACCTCAGAAAGCTGATACCCCTCGGCATTGGGGACTGAGGCTGAAGCAAGCTGAGAATCAAGCCCAAAGCCAAAACAAGGGCCTCCTGTTTGGAAGCAGCAAGGCCACACTGGGGCTTCTTTTCTGATCCCCTCCTCATTTGGGCAGATTGGTGACTCTTGGGGAAAAAAAAACCAGTTAACTCAGGTCTCAGTGCTTTGGATTTCGTGCATGGGTGGATGGCTAAATGAGCAGAGAAAACAAAAGGATTCTACACCAACCACCCACTCCAATTGGTGTCAGGGGACCAAGAGTCCTTCCTCCTGGTTTCCTCTGCCATCCTTGCTGTCAAGGGCTGGCTTGGGGTTCTGGTGATGGAACCCATGACAGGGATGCTGTGGGGTGGGGAGGAATGGTTGGACCCAGATGTGTGAAATGTGTACATTTTCAGAGGAGAAGGGAGATCAATTGGGTTTTGGGTTGGCCTTGGAAGGAAGGACTGGTACCATGCCTCAGCAGACAACATCCACCTCCAGGATTTGGTTTACATGAGCCTTTTTCCCATGATGAAGGCAGGGAACCTAGAGAAGGAGGGAGGAAGCTGCTGGATCCCATCAAAGGCCAGAGAAGACTGGCCCTCTGCTTGGAGATATCCGCTTGAGGTTAACATTGTGAAGAAGCCAAATGTGTACTTTCATCTCTTATTAAAACATGTTGGTGGTGAACATCGCAAGGGGCAAAGTTTGTTTGTTATAATGTCCTAGTGACAGGTCAGCTTAATGGTCCAGCTAACTTTTTCCATCCAGGCTCATCTCAAGGTTTTAATATGCTTTAACATAACAGTCTCTCCCAAAAGGAAGGAAAGTTGCACAGTGGGCTGCCAACATCATGACTTTGAGTCTGTTGGAGGCAACACTTTCTTCTAACAGTGTTGAGGTCACATTAGGTGACTTCTTCAGGCTCAAGTCCTAGGCTGACTACAAACAATCCTGTGTCATTGAAATATGGGTTGCAGCCCCCTCAGCCCAGGCGGTCAGAGAGCAGGTGGCTTGGCAGATCTGCCTCTCACTGACAATGTGAGTGTATCCTTGAAACCTGAGTGGCTATAGCTCTAATTATTTCTGGTCTGCTGAGCTCTCTTGGGTAACACAGAATCTTTGCTCGTCTTTTTTGCCTTCCAGTGGGCCAGACACTGCCGGATGACCATGTCCACTCCCTTCCTCCTCAAATAACCTGGAGGAACTGGGGGCTGGGATGTAGAAGGAGTGTTTGGCTGGCAGAAATGTTGTCCAGAGGCTGGGGTAAAGAGGCCTTCAGTTGAGAGCTTCTCTTCTTGAGAAAATGGAAAATGAAAACTCTTTGCCTTCTAAATTCCCTGCCCTTAAAAAAAATCAATATTATTGAATGATACAAGAGCTGCCACAGAAGTTGCCCAAGCCTTTAGCTAAAGACATTTCTATCTAATTTAGAACTATCCAAATCTCCTGTTTCCATTAATGGAAATGTCATCTATTTCTCTGAGTGTTAGGACAGATTTCAGAAAATGACGAGATGTTCAGAGTAGCCAGCGTTATGTAGTTTCTTTCTTTCCCTTACCTCGAGTATTCTCGGGAACACATAAATGACCCTGGTAATGTTGGCAGTGAGATGAAAGACCACTCAGGGATGGACTTTGAAACGAATATGGACACTCATTATTTTTAAATAATATTAACCAACAGAGAGCCTTGAAGAATGAGATTAAGAGTCTCCCTTAGTTACCGCTAATAAACATCGAAGGGCTGGATACCTTGCGCCACAAGCAGCTGTAAAACTAGTCAATAATAGCTTAAACCATTAAAATATTAATTGTTCATTTAAAAACAAGTCCAAAGTCAGGCAGCTCCAGGAAAAGTTCAGCAGCTCAACAATGTCTTCAAAGACCCAACTTCTTTTTGCCTCTGCCATCCTCTGCATGCTGGCCATTTGAAACCTCATGGTCATAAGATGGCTGCTGAAGTGCCAGGCATCGTATTCTTTTCCAAGGGGGTAGAATGGAGAAGGAACAGTCACAAAATGTGTTCTTTCAAATGATTGTGTGGTTTCTGATTAAAAGGAAAGTCTTTCAGCAGATTTACCATTCCTATGCATTGGTCAGACTCGAGTCCTGTGCCCATCCTGGCATGAATCCTTCCCTAGGGCTGGGGAAGGAAGGACCTACTTCCCACAGGATCAAGGGATACCCACAGCCTCTTGAACGCAAAATTGAGATTCTGGTAGCATGAGAGAAGGAAGACAATGGTCGTGGGATAGGGATGGTAGAGAGGAGCCTTGCTATAAAGTTCTCATCAAGGCTATTTTAATTGCAAGAAATAGTGATTAGACTCAGGTTAATTCAAATTAAGAAGTATAATTTTATTATAAGGCTTGGATCGGTAGTTAATTTCCTACAGGAGACAGTCAAGGAACATAAATGAGTGAAAAGGCGGTATAAGGGAAGGGGAAGGACTGTGGCAGAGTAAGGAGAAGCATAGGCCCCATCCAAAGGAAACACAGCTACTACTCAGTTCTAGCTGATTTTGTTGCATGGTGAGATCTCCCAAATTTCAAGACAAGAATCTGAATTTTTATCTGAAATCTCCAAATTTTAGTATGTTGAATCAAAACTTTTAAAATGATGTGTAAGTCAGTAAAATTCATCTGCAGCCAGGTTTGGTTCATGGGCTACCAGTTTGCAGCCCCTGAAAGGTTAGAAAGATCTCAGAAATAAAGTACAGCCTGGAACAGGAAACTGGGGAGCCACCAAGGCCTTAGGCAGCCCCCTCTCTGGATTCGTGGCCCCCATTTCCACCTTCCTCTGTAGACTGGTTTCCTTCTGCCTCCTCGTGGCTGCTGCATATGCCTAACCACGCATTTGACTTCTGCTCACGTGGCTTAGCTCTGCAAACATATTTGACTCAGCTGTTCAGTGTCCCACTTCCAAATCCTCACGAGAGAAAGCTGTTTGGCCCAGTTTAGTGATGGTTCCAGTCCTGGTCCAATTAAAATGGGTCAGGGAGTGATGGGGTCAAGAGGCGCAAACATGGTGACTTTGGCCTGCCCTTTCAGCAGAGAGGTACAGTTACAGGAACTCATAGTGACACATATGTAGCCTCTCGAGTCTGTTCATCATAACTATTATGTATCCTGTCATGGCATGCGGTCAGTATGCATGGAGTTTCTGCCATGCATCAAGCATGATATTTAATGCTGAAGATGCAAAAAGGAGTAAGACATGGTCCTTATCTTCTCGCACTCACAGCGTAGTGGGGAGAACAGGCATAAACAGATAATTGTGGTATAGGGTGATATGGGCACTAACAGAGGGATGCAGGGTGTTGTGAGAGGAACACGAGATGCCAACCCTGAAGCTCTAGAGTGTTCTAAAGGCCCTTCTGACACCTCAAAGACTCAGTGGTTTCAGTCAGACTTTAGTTACTGGTAGTGCTTTACTGTATTCTGATCCTTTGACATTTGAACACCCATGATTACATCACATGTAATCATTCTCGATTAATCAAGAAGATTTGATGATGAGCCACTTCAAGTGCCACTATACCCCACCATGCAAGAGAGCAGAGTACTTTCTAAATTCATCAGTAGGAAAACAATTCCACTCACAATAACATTAAAAGGAATAAAATACTTGGGAATAAATTTAACAAAAGGAGTGCAAGACTTGTACAAACTACAAAACTGCTGAAAGAAATTGAAAATCGAAATAAATGGAGAGACATTCCAGGATCATGGATTAGCAGCCTTAAAACTGTTAAGATAGCTGTCAGTACTCTGCAAATTGATCTATAAATTAAACACAATTCCTATCAAAATCCCAGCTGGCTTTTTGTGCAGAAATTGGCAAGCCAATTGTAAAATTCATATGAAAATGCAAAGGACTCAGAATTGCAATGTAGATGAATAAAAAAGAATTGAGCGTCCAAAAATAAACCCCACAAATTTATAGTCAATTGACAAAAGTTCCAAGACAATTCAATGGAGAAAGTTAATCTTTTCTAAATTCATCAAGCGGACAAAAATGCATTGAAAATACAGTTGCAGATCACTTTCAGAGAAGGAGCAGGCATGTTAGGTGAAGGGAAAGTGAAGAGATGAAGCATCACCACATCGCCTGTAGTGCCACGTGCAGAATTTCCCCACGTTCCTTCTGAATTTTAAGACATTCCAAGTGTCACTTTGGGTCTGAATGTGGACTTGTCTGGTCCCATACATTTTTATGAGTTGTCCATGCTGTCTTACAGAAGCTCTGTTGATAACTAACCTTGACCAGTAGGGGTCGCTCTCTCTGGGGAATTTTAGGTTGGGTGAAGAAATCACTGGTCGAAAACTAAATGCTGTGTTCCATTCCCAGCACCGGGAAGTGCCTCCCTCTCCAGGCTCCTCGTCTTGTGAGAGTCCCTTTGTCTTGGACCAAATATGGCTATGAGGAGGAGAGAGTTAGTTCTTTCTCAATGTGTCTGCAGAAAGAGGGAAGAAGCCCAACCAATTCTTTTATGAGTGTATATTTTTCTCCCAACCTAGGATTCAGTGTCGTGTGGTGCTTGAAAGTGAGGCACTAGAATCACATGATTTCGGGCTCTGAATCCTCATCCTATTCCTTCTCAGCTGACCTTATACTGCTTCTCTGTACCTTGGCCTTCTCACCTATGAAATGGGAATAATAGCTACTTCATGGTGGGGAGAGGGTTGTAGGAATTAAATGAGTAATGTGTGCAAGAGTTTAGCACAGAGCCTGCTACCCAGTTAGAATGCAATGAATTTTAGTTATCAGAATTATAATTATTAATTCCAGATGCTCTTCGACTTATGATAGGGTTACATCTTGATAAATTCATCATAAATTGAAAATATCATAACCTGAAAACGCATTTTATACACCTAATCTACTGAACACCATAGCCTCACCTACCTTAAATATGCTCAGAACACTTACATTAGCCAGAGTTGGGTGAAATCATCTAACACAAAGCCTATTTTATAATAAAGTATTGAATATCTTGTGTAATTTTACATGCATATTGCTTTTGCACCATTGCAAAGTAAAAGAATCAAAGTCATCCATCATAAGCGAGGAACTGTCATCATTTATTATTATTATTATTATTATTATTATTTTAGGGGCTAATTTATTACTATTGGAATTCTAACTTATATCTTGGCTCTCACTCTATTTATCTTGGGGCCAGCCAAAATCATGGCAGATATTTCATGAAGGACCCATTAGGGGAAACAATACAGGAAGGAACAGACAGTAATGGCATAGACATAGCACAGTGTGGGCCCTTCCAGACCTCATCACAGCACACAGGATGTCACTGGTCCCAGGTGCATGAAAACTCCTAGGCTCTGGTCCTCCACAAAAAAACAGACAGATGAAAATTCAACCTTAGAGGTTGAGGCAGATAACTAGGGATGAAGATGTTCAGGTGCCTTCTAGGCTCATTTAAGGCTTTCAAAAATATCTGGAAACTTATTTGTCATCTCAGAGAATACCAGCCAGAAGATAGAGAGTTGTTAAGTTTGCCCCCCAAACAAGGAGTATGCCTGGTGAGTTTATTCTCGATGAAGTTCCTTGAGAGATGATCCTTCCAGTGGTCCCTCCTCAAGGGTTACATGGAGCCAAGGGGGCCACCCGATGGGCCGATGATGCTATTTGGGATCCTGGATGTGGAACAGGTATCATATATTGCTAGTTCTGTGCCTCACTTCTTTTGCCTCCTCCACACTCCAATTCTACGTATAAATTCCTGCAATGACATCTATTACAGCATTCTTTCAAGTTCATTCTATGGTATTAGTGTTCTGGGCAAAAGGTTTCCATAGCCGGACAGGCTTAGGAAGACTGGATTGAACAACATCAGGTAGGTGTCTCTGCTACAGACTTTTCAGAACCTTTAACATGTTAGTGCGACTTGTCAGGTTACTTAACCTCAACTATCCTCAATATCCTGCTTTCCTTCTTGATTTTCTGAGTTCTCCTTTCTTCTGAGGACTCATGGAATAAGTCTTCATAATGTCAGGCCGGAGAGAGTGGAAAGACCTCGGTGATCAGAGGGTCCCCAGGTAAGGTGAGACTCACCTCCAGAAACTGACCTGTGGTTCCCTTCTCACCACATGCTTCTTGCAAACGGAAGCCAGTGGTGAGGTCAGGGGTAAGTAATGGCTTAGAGAGGAGCACATTGATTAGTTGGCCGAGGAAAGTGGGGAGTCCTCGTGGGGGAAGCAGTGGTCACTGGCACCCTCAGAGGTGGGATGGTGGCATGCTGAGCAACTTCCTTTCTTCCAGAACTTTCCCAAAGAGCTTGGCCGCCTCCAGGGCACAGCCCCAGTGGATAGTGAGCCCATAGCCTCCATGGCCATAATTGTGGATGACCTAGGAAAGGCAAGAGAGAAGATGGCCTGCTCTGCCCTGGAACATTCAGGAACTTTCCAAAGAGATCTGGGCAAAGCCAGATGGCACCAGAGCTCCTCTCAGCACCCTGGAGGGGGGGCCTGGGAACAACAGTAAGTTTGGGGAGCTTGAGGTTGACACCCTAGATTCCTCTTCTGTTTAGGAGGTGGACCTGCTTTATACACTCAGCACAGGAATCACCCACCCAACCCAACACACATCAAGTTGTCTGAAGTTCTCTAAATCACCCCACCCACCCAACACACATCAAGTTGTCTGAAGTTCTCTAAATCACATTCCTTGTTCCCATCCTGCTCTGAATTGCTGAACCTCCTGTGTTAACAGAAAACTTGTCTCCCCACCATGGGAGGAAAGAAAACCAGAGACACCGTTGGGTGGACTCTGGTAAAGTGCTAATGCATCCTGGAGACAGAGGCAAGACCCCTGTGGCCTTTTTCAAAGCTAAAACCATTGGCAGGGAGTTAAACTCCATATGTGACTCTCCCCTCTACACACACACACACACACAAACACACACACACACATATGCGCGCATACAATCTCTCTGCACACAAACACACAACCCTCTATAAACACACATCAATCACATACACTCACACACAAAACTTCTATACGCACACACACATTAAGAAAGGAAGGTGTCCTAGAAAGGAAGGATTGCTTTCCTGGTGGGAGCCCAGTCATCACCTACTCAGGTTAGTGCCTTCAGCCCAGGACGACGCCTGCTGTTTCAATAAGCCTAGTTCCTACCCCATGAGAGAGAACGAGAGGGGACCCCAGAGAGATGATGGGGCAGCCACAAATGGACATCTAGGCATGGCTCTGGAGTTAAATTCAAACCACATCCCAGCTCTGGCCCTCAACAGTAATCTCACTTGAGTAATGACTTCACCTCTTGGAGCCTCAGTGTTCTCATCTGAAGCCTGAGGAGAACAGTCCCAATCCTAAAGAAGATTCCATAAGGTCATTCGTGTCATGGACACAAAGTAGATGTTCAATAAGTGCCTATTTCCTTCAATTCAAGCACAGCATTAGCAAACTGAGGTACTGTCCTCTAGGTAACCTTGAGCAGGTCCTTTACCATCATTGAGCCTCAATTTCCCCACTGATAGTGGAGGGGATATTAGCCACCACTGTGACTGCCTGCCAAGAGGCTGTATGGAGCAGAGGTCAGGTAAGACTGTTCTCTGGAAGTACCAGAGCCCTCTAAGGAGTGAGAAGGACATTCCTTTCCTTTCCAGGAGAGCATACCTCTGTGTTTGATGATCCAAAGTGAAGCTGTTCTCTTTCTAGCCGAATCTGGGGGCGTACTGGCCGGAAGCCAGTCCATTCAGTAACAAGTTTGGCATCCTGGAAAGAAAAGTGTTAGTATTTCATCTCTGGATTATTCTGCTGCCATGATAATTAGCTTTTGGAACCTCACTGTCATTACCACCACGACTAACACCATCACTGTCTATTTTATTAATCACCACAACCATCATCGCCACCTTTATCAGCCACCAACATCGTTACCATCACTACTCCCACCTCACCACCAGTTCTACCAAACACCTCATCTTCATCAATCTCCACCACCAGCAGCCATCACCATGATATTATCAACAGTCACCACCTCATTACCATCCTAATCACCATCCTCCGCATTTTCATCACCATCACCAACTACTGCTTCCACCCTCACCCTCGTCGCCAACATCATTGTCATTGCCACTAGCAGGCAATTGTGAAAACTGAGGTTTCTGCAACAAATACATATGCTCCTTGTGAACACAGAATTACATGTTTTAGGGATGTCACCTTAAAAAAGAACAACTCTTAGTCATGGCCATATAGGTTTCATAGGCCCATAGTGGGACTTCCCCGTACATTATCAAATTCTGGTGTATTCCACAGACCCTTGCTGGAATTAATTTGCCCAGTTATCCTAGTGGTGGAATCTTCCAATCATCAAGTGTCCTCATGGTCAAGCTGCCAGGAACCTGGTGTAGGGCACTGATACCTCTCCCTACCTTACCTTCAGTGTGGGCTCCAGTCTGCAGCAGCCTTCCCAAATAGTGTTGTGGTCTTGGATTTTGTTTACCTCATTCCAGTTCCCCAGCTGGAATATGCCTCCAAGAGTCACTGCCTGGATCCTGGATAAAAAGTAAGGAGGGTCAAGGATGAAGGAAAACGAAGCCTTTGAGATGAATGGGGGTCATCACAATGTTCACACTTACCATCATCTCTGCCTAAATCACTACCTCCATCAACATCGTCATCCCTGCTCACAATACAATCAACAGCACGACAATTGCCATTGTCATCGCCATCACCCACCACTTACATCATCACCATTAACATCATTGTCAACATTGTCATCTCTTCTAATGTACAACATGGTGAGTATAGTTAATAATACTGTGTAATATACTTGAAAGTTGCTGAACGAGCAGATCTTAAATGTTCTCACTACAGACACAAAAAATGTAATTTTGTGAAGTAATGGGTGTGTTAACCAACCTTATTGGGGTAATCATTTTGCAATATATACAGACATCAAATTATCATGTTATACATCATAGACATATACAATGTTACATGTCAATTATATCTCAATAAAATGGGAAAAAATATTGTCATGTCCATCAACATCGTCTTTACTACTGCCTTCCTTGCTACCATTAATGTCATCACCATCAACCCCAGTCATCATTTCTATCACCACCATTAGCTATCGATATTGTTATATTCACCACACCACAGACATCACCACTGAGAGAGCACAGCCACAACATTAACATTGCCTTTGAGACTGTCATCTCTGCTGCACTAGTAACATCACTGATAGTGCCATCTCTATCAGCAGCAGCTACTGCTCCCAATCCTAGTCACCACCATCATCAACATTGATCTCCTCATCAATAGCAATACTATCTTTACTACCACTATTTCACTACCAACAATACTGCCATCCCTTCAACACAACCACTGCCTTCACTAACGGCATCACCTCTGCCATTAATATTGTCATCACTATCAACCCCAATCACCATTCCCACCACTATTCCTGTTAATGACATTCACACTGCTTTTATTGTCACCGCCGTCTCGTCTTTGTCTCCAGCATCACATTTGTCTTCAGTATCAGCACTACTGTCATCTAAAATTATGTTCAAGATATAGCCCAATTTAGGCTAAGTCCTGGCTTCTTAGGGTTTTAAAGGCTCAAGCACACTTAAAATACATTGGAAAGACTAAGGGGCTTGGGACAGGCAGCAGGGACATAAAAAGGGCATAAAGATGCCCCCTCTTCTGCCCTAGGATGTCAGATTTTTACCCTGGGATGATGTATGGGGAATTGTAGATGCCTCTGTCTGAGTCATGGGTGATAATGAAGTGATTCATCCAAGGAGCATCCACCTGTTGATAAAAGATGGAGATGTCTCATCGAGGGAGTTGGATCAGTGGGCACCCCCACCCTGCTCCTCTCTATGACCAGATGTTCTGACAACAGTGGTCGATTTCTGAGCCCTTCCATGAACCCCCTGCCCCAAGTCTGCGCCCGACTACCTACTCTTGCAGAAAGAGTGCCCTGAGAGCCACCCTGCTTCCTGAAGCATTACACATTTTCACCCACGTCTCCACAGAAAAACCCAGCACACATGTGCAACTGCACACACACATTAGCCCACCTCAGGAACACACTCCCCAAACACCTATGAAGGCACACATGCACACTCACAAATAGGTATGCCTCAGCACATGCACACACACCCATTGAGAGGCAGCATAGGCCAACGCTTACACACTTAGGCTCTTACACCAGGTGGCCTGGGTTCTAATTCCAATTCCACAATTTACAACTGTGTGAACTTACATACATTACTTAATTCCTCTGTGCCTCGGTTTCCCCATCAGTAAGGTGGCCGTGGTGATATGATAGACCCCATCTCAAAGGGTGGTGGTAAAGATTAAATGAATTAACACTATGAAGTGCTCAGGTCTGTGCCTGGTACTTAGTAAACACTCCATAAACATTTGCTCTTTTTATTATAATACAGGCATATGCAGCTCCCACATATGTACAGACATATACATACATGTTTTGCTAATGAAGAAGAAACCCCAAAAGAGAACATTTGGGAGCTCCATGTTGGGTTGGTCCTTCTTGTTTCTTTAACGTGTCGGTTCCTCTCACGGTGTCCCTAATACATCCTCTATCTTTGGAGATGAAATAATCTTCTTAGCAACAAAAGTCAGAGGTGTTATCCCTCACCTTCACACTCACCTTAATGATCTGCCCCCGGCCTGGCTGCAGCAGGGGGTCTGGTTGCAAGGCCCCAGCCCACACACCAGTGCAGTTGATAATCATGTCGGCGCCTCCTCTTGCCACCTGGCAGCAAGGAACGAGTCAGATAGGGTAGAAGCGGGTAAGGACCCTGGTATCCTCTGCTCCTCTTTCTCCCTTTCTCTCACCTATAGCTCCCAGCTTTCTGTGGCACAGCAGAGTGGGAGCTCAATGAGGAATCCATGGGCCTGTCTCCAAATGTCCACTCTGCCAGCAGTTTACCTGCTATGTGGCCCCAGAAATGTCTTGTAACCTCCTCAAGGCTCAGCTACCTTAGCTATAAAATAGGGCTGGTAGTGCATGTTCATAAGCTAATGCAAAGATCCAGTGTGACTCAGGATATAAAAGTGCTTAGCAAAAAAGTACTATGCAAGGTGGGAACCTTTTTGGAACTTTCCAGAAGATGTCAGGAGGCAAGCAGAGATAGTTCTCTTCCTTCTTCTGACTCCTTTTTATTTCATTCTCTTGCCTTCTACTCTGCCAAGAAGGCATGTTGGAACCCCTAGTTCTGGGCATGTATGGAATACTCAATAGCTCAGGGATGTAGCCTGATGGGCACCCAAACTCCCAGCCCAGCCCCCCCCCCAATTATCCTCCTAGTTCAGTCATGGGACATAGCGATGTACTATTATTGTTCACGAGCCAGTATTTGTGACACTAGACTGTGAGCTCCTTAGAAATGAGGGCTGTGCCTGAGTCCATTATATTTCCCAGTACCTGTCAGGGCTGGACCCAGAGCAGGTGCCTATTACAGAATGCTAATAGCTGTGTGTACTGAGCACCTTCCATGTGCCAAGCACTATTCCAGGTTCTGGGATTGAGTGAGGTTATAGAGCAAAGCTCTTGATGCATAGTCAGTGCCAGATGATGGTAGCTGCTACTAGCCTTATTATTGGTGGTGGTACTTCAGAAGTGAGTCAGCTAAGGAATATGACTTTGCAGAAATATCAACCCAGTTGTTGACAGGAGGCAGCCAAGTGTCTAGAACTTGGGGTTGGGGTGCAGCTGATACTGGGAAGAGGCAGCCAGCTCTCTGGCCCCAAAACTCAATGAGGCTTGAATATAGATCAGCCCCTAATGACCATCATGATCTCATTGTCCCTTTGTTTCTGCCACCAGTATCAAGGTGGAATGCCTGAGTCCTTCTGGGATTGACAAAATGCCTGGAGACTGAGATGAGCCTCAAGAGGACCCTGGAAGGCTGAGAAGGGAGCCCCCAACCAAGCAACAGGAAACAAAAGACTCCCTTCTTCTCTCTCCCACATTAAGCCCATTCCAGCCCCGAAGCTCACCTCCTCAAAAGACTCCACCTTCCGCTGGAAGAACTTCACTCCCCTCTCAGTTAACCTAGGATCAGACACATCAAAAAGCCCAGTGTTCAATTGTCTGCCCCATCTCTCCAAGAGGATGGCATAGGGAATATTTCCCAAAGAAACTCCTGTCTCACAGAATGCTCCTTGAGAAAATGGCTGTGTAGTCAGATCAGTTCATGAGCACCTTGATTGACTAGTGGGCCATAAAATGTCCCTTGGGAAACCTGAGATGGTCCAAGCCCCTCATCAGATGGAGATAGGAGAAGGGCCTTGCTGAAGGACATACAGCGAGTCAGTGATCGTACTGGGACTCAAACCCAGACTTCTTAGTTGGAAATGCTTCCTCCTACTACCACATTGCTTTGTACTATCAAAGGGATGACATGCAGGGTGGGGACAGGACAGGGTTGGACCAATGCAACATGCCCTTTTGTCAGAAGCAAGCATGGGGAGGGAGGCGGGATGAGTACACTCCCTAAATGTCCCAGCAGAAAAATATCTGTCACCATTAGAAACATAGTAGAAATATCAAAAGAACAGTAAATAAAACATGTAAAGGCTGAAGCATGATCTCAGGACTATTTTATCTACGTAGTTTCCTCAAGATAAAACTGGGCGCATCCTTTCCTGGAAGAAGCTAAACAGCTTTAGAAGAAATAACCATATTTTATCACAATGTTTCTCAAACCTGGCTGATAATTAAAATTATGCAGGGAAACTTCTTAAAATGCAAACTTATGAGCCCCATCATACAGGTTTTGATTCAGTAGATACGAAGCAGGGTCCTGAAATTTATGTTTTTAAAATGTCTCCAGGTTATTTAGTAAAAGCAACCATCCACTACAGATTTTTAAAAAAACTTAATGAAATAGTACTATATAAGAAATAGTAAATTTCAGATTTAGTGAGGTCAATAATAAATATCACATGAATGAGCAGCCTAGGTGATTCTGTAGCCCAACCAGGTGTGGGAACCATTGTCTTACTCCCCAGAAGTGATCAGAACCAAGGATAGCTCCCATCACTCCTAAAGGTTAACATTTGGCTGTTGGTCAATACAAAGATGAATCCCATGAACAATCATCTACTACAATCCTGGCTCTTGGGAGGTGCTTTCCTGAAACTAAAATTGAAAATCTCACCTTTTAGTCAGCCACTGTAGATACTTCCTCCCCTCAATAATCAGGCTTGTGTTGAACCAGCCATAGCTAGAGTCACAGCAGGCAAACATGGGAGTAAAAGATCAGAATCAAAGGTATATCTGAAAGCTATCAAATGGAGGTGGAAGCAGTGTCATTTTGGGAGCCCTCAAACGTAGAGTCAGGGCAACTGGGTGAAGTTCAAGGGAGAAGTGATTTTCAGTTCAATGCAAGGAAAAAATTTCTATCAGACAAAGCCATCCCTGACATTGAGATGTGCAAGTGGAGACTGGACGCTCATTTGTAGAGAGGATTCAAGCATTGGGCCAGGTGAGGAGAAGACCAAAGAGGCATTGGGTTATAGGAAAAAGAATAGTGGGGTTTGGAGTCACACAGACTTGGTTGGAATCCCATTTTGGTCACTTGGCTATGTAACCTTGGGAAGTGACTTAGCCTCTCTGAAGCTCAGTTTCCTCATCTACAAAAGAGGATACTGCAATAAAGCGTCTGGGCTTGACATCTATGATTCCTTATCCCAAGGCCCAGTTTAGGTGGGTGGCCTTTCTGAAGGAGCTGGACAGAGCACCAGGAAACCAAGGTACTAGGGGCTCTAGGCCTGGGATGGGACAGGAAATTTGGTGACTCCATATTCTGCTGCCATCTGTACAGGTATGTCTGAATTGTAGGGCTTCAGCCCCTTTGCCCATGACAATAACCTTACTTGTAATCAGGGAACATGTCCAGCTCCCTTAGGGTCAGCTTCCGAAATCCCAAAACTATGTCTTTCCAGTAAGGGTCCTGCAGGGGAAGGAGAGAAGAGGGCACAGGAATGGGCAAAAATCAATAATAATGATAACAACAAAAACTTATATAATGGTTACTGTGTGTAAGGCCCTGCTCCAAGCATTTTACTTATACCACTCCATTTAATCTTCACAATCACCCTCTGAGGTAGATACTATTCTTATTCTTATTTTAAAGACGGGCCCATTGAGGCTTAGAGAGGTTAAGTAACTCATCTAAGGTCACATAGCTAATAAATGGTGGAGGCTGAGATCTGAACCCACAGAGTTTGGCTTCAGAGTCCAAATTCTTAACTATTAGGCTATACTAAGACCAAGAGTAAGATGGGGTGAGTGATAGGGCAAAGGTCAGAAATATGAGAGAAAAAAGGGGTGACAGTAAGAGTTGCCAAGGAGTAAGAGTGGGAGGCAGCAGAGCATAGGGTCAGACAACTTAAATGAAGGTTTCGACCTCACCACTGACCATCTTGAATTCTCTTTGACTCAGTTTTCTGGTCTGTATCATGAAGCGAATAGTCAGTCTTGGTGCCACAGAAGGTAACAGATAGTGTGGGTAATGCCCTCAGCATGGTGCTGAATTTGACTAAACCCTGGAGAGCTGGCATGGGGTTCTGGGCACCCAGCCAAATCACCCTTTCCAAGCACCCTGAGACCATCCTCCAAGGCTGTGTCCTTCTTAGCACATTAGGTGCCACGTGGCCACAAACTGCCTGGGTTCAAATCCCAGCTCTGCCACTTTAAAGCTTTGTGAGCTCAGGTAAGTGACTCTATTTCACCTGCAAAAGGAAGATAACAACAGCACTTCCTTCCTGGTTATTAAGAGAATTAAATGAGTCACTATTTATAAAGTAGTTAGGACAGGGTCTGGCACACAGTAAATACCATGATGAGAATTTTAGTCCATCTTGATGAAAAGCTGTGGGACCTCCAGGGGCACAGAAAACCTTTTGGCTTCAGCACCAAGTGCCCACCACTACAAGATATGTCTGGGTTTTATCCATGGCAATTAAAGGCTAGTTGCCCCATTTCATCATAAGATCATTTTTTCTCTGCCAATTTAATAACAAAATTGGAAACAAAAATAATTTTAAAAGCAAAAATAGATTTCAAGTAAACCTGTTTTGAACACAGGAGTCTGTCACCTATGAGACTCAAAGTTCTCCCAAACTCGGGGCCTCAGCGCTGGTCTGTGATCAAGGCTCTGCCTCCTTACTCACCGGAACAGCTTCATGGAAGATATTGTAGCCTGAGATTAGGGCCAGGCCCATGTTTGCAGCATTGGGAGAATGGATGTGGCTCAGAAGATAGTCGAAGGTCTGCTGGTTCCAATGCCTGGAAAAGTCCCCCCAGAGAATCATCACCTAATACCCTGAGCTGGGTAAGACAACTTTGAGGGTCAGCTTGCATGGGACTGTGATCAGTCTGGTGCAGGTGTGTCCAAATCCAGAAATCCACCCTGTTCCACTCCTGCAGCACCCCAAATGCCTGTGGGTCTTCCCCCTCCTGAAACTTTCCAACATTTCTCCATTAATAGGATAGAGAAGAGGGGGAACAAAGGATACTCTGTCACAACCATTTGGAGCCCACATCTGACTTGGGATCACATAGCTGCTGAGTTTATTTGAAGGCTTTTGCTTGCTTTGAAGACCGTGAGCCGCATGGTTTAGGTTCTCTCTGGGAACCCCCCATTGTAAACACTGGTGGTAGACAAAAGCTTGCTCCTACCAAACGTTTTCCTCTTCTCTCTCGGCACACAGCTCAATTACATTTCCCTGACTCCTTTGCAGCTAGCTATGGCCATGTGACTGCATCCTGGCCAACGGACCCTAAAGACTCTGCATATGTGATCCTCAGGTGCCAGCCCATAAGAATGGAGATGTTGGAAGCCACAGAGGAGGATGGCAGAGCCATGAGATGGAAGGAGCCTAATCTCTGAGTTGCCACCCATTAACCAGGAACTCTGGTTTTTGAATTTGTGGGAAGAATGACAGTTTTGTTTGAGCCGTTATTCATCTGAGGCTGAAGCAGCTGGGGGTCTCTAAACTGACATAATGACCTTTGCCATTTCTTTGCTAAACCTAAATGTTGATTCACCCACTTAGAAGTATTCCTGATTCAGCGATGCATATGGCATCGACAGC
>NW_006442492.1:849158-867562 GCF_000325575.1 Pteropus alecto
CCTCCATTTGTCTGGCACACATCATTTCTATCACTGCTAAGATCAAGTGTAGCATCTGTCTGGCACATAGAAGGGACTTAATATTCATTATTTTTTTCACATCATGCCAGGCTATAGCCTCCACAAAAGGCTTGTTTTCAGTGACAAGGGACCCTGAGAGGGAGTATCTCCTCTGCAGACTCAGCCCCTCTGGCCCCCCCGGCCACCCTCTGGGACCCTCACTCACGCCTCCTGTGGGTTGCTAGGGTCGGAGAGGTAGGGCTGCCAGAGGCCAGCAGCTACATCGGTGTTGGTGAGCGGTGTGAAGCGATCTGCGTAGACCTTCATGTCCAGTGACTTCAGGACCGAGTGGTAGTGCTCATGAATGCAGAGAGCGGTGGACAGCCCAATGACCCCTGCTCCGATCACTACCACGCGCATTGTGCCAACCTGCAGGAAGGAAGGGTCGAGATGTGCTGTCATCACGGTCATCTCTATCACCATCATCTCTATCACCATCACTGCCATCGCCACCACCCACTGAAAGCTTAGAAAGTGAGAGATACTACCAAGCCCTTTTTATACTTGATCTTCTCAATGACACTCACAAATGGAAAAATTGGTATGGATAGACAAAGCACCTTGCCCAAAGTCACACAGCTGGTAAGTGATACCACTTTCTCCGGGAAGCCTCCCCAAATACCGTTTTGAGCAGAGAATCTATAAAAGGCCTAGCAGAGTGCCTGGCCAGCTCTAGGCTGCAGAGAAATGCTTAGGGACAATGGACCATCTTTAAATCCAAAATTTGCTGCCCACTGGCCATTAACTTGGGCAAGAGACTTTATGACTCTTAATTTCCCCTTCTAGAAAATGGGAAAATTAACTTGTGCCTCAAAGAGTAGATTGGAGATTTATCAGGATGGCAAATGTAAAATGCTTAACACTGTCTAATACAAAAGAGCGACTTACTGACATTTGTGGAGCACCTACTGTGTGCCAGCCTCAGCACTATGAGCTTCTCATGCATTATTTCAGCTAAGTCTTCCAACTTCTTGTGAGGTAGGGACTAGTGTTATTGGCTCCACTTTATAGTTGAGGAAACTGAGGCTCAGAGAGGTGAAGTCACCTACCTGAGGTCACACAGCTAGGAAGTGGTGTTGCTAGGATTTAATTTCAATTCAAATAAACTTGACACCCACTTATTGCACACCTACTGTGTGCCAGGCTGGCAGCTAGTGGATGCAGCTGTGAATACAATCAGATGCAATGCCTGGCCTCAGAACTCAGGTCTTCCAGCATACCCTCTCAGAGCCTGCCTTGGGGTGCTGGGCTGCCTGGGTCCTCAGAAGTTTAGAAGGCCTGGCAGCTTTTGACCTTGAAGCTGCTTGGGCTCGCACAGCAGGGAAATATTCTGCCGGCTCCTGCTGAGGCAGAACAAGGGGACGTTTTGTGTCCGGAAGGGCCAAATTCAACTTTCCCTCCTTTTTACTCACAACTCTCCTCCCACAGACTTTGGCTCTTGGCAACTTGGCAACTTGGGCCTGTGGCCCTGAATAGCAGGACATTCTCAGTATGGCCTAGTTTTGTAAAGAGGGAAACAGCTCCGGCTTACAAGAACTGGATTCTATTGGGGTTTCAGCAGCCAAATTGGAGATAAAACCAAAAAACAAAAAGGCATCATTGCTCTGGATGATTCTCCTTCCAGCTGCCAGCCTGGGCTTGGTTGAGGGGTGGAGGACAGACCTTCCTAGGGACCTCAGCTTCCCTCTGTAACCTCCTTGTCTATAAAATAAGAGTAAACTGATCTCATGGAGTTGTCCTGAAGAGTAAATGACCAGCTAGGTAACAGCTTCTGGTACAATGCCTGGCACGGAGTAGGCCCTCAATACATGGAAGCCTCCTTCTGTCCCCCAGCACCTTGGAAATATCAAAAGAAAGAACATCGGATGAGAAGGAGATGAGAGAAAGAAGAGCGAGTCAGACCTGGCTTTACTTCTTGCTCGCTGTGTGACCTTGGCCAAGTTACTTCCCCCTCTTTGGGCCTTCTGACTGTCTCTGCATAATGTCTAAATTGACCACTTTTTCACATTAACAGTAAGAGGGAGAAGTAGAGGGCTTTCCTGTATTTTCGAAATTCCCCGAAATGAATCCAGAAGGTGGCATGACATGAGGAGGAGGCAATAATAACAATAATAACCCAGGCTGGGGGTCAGACACACCCAGATTCACAACCTGGCCCTGGCACACACCAGCTATGTGCCCATAGACAAGTTGCTTAACTTTAGTGAGCCAGGGTGACCAACCTCCCCGATTTTCCAGGACTGAGGGTGTCCCCAAGGTGTGGACTCTGAGCACTAAAACCAGGAGAGTCCTGTGGCAAACCTGAATGAGTTGGTCGTCCTGAGTTTCTCTCTGCCTATTGTCTCCCCACCAGAACATCAGCTCCAGAATAGCAGGGACTTTTGTCTTCTGCTCTATCCCCTGGCCCATAGCAAGTACTAATAAATGAGTGAATGAATGAATGAATGAATAAACAAACTAATGAATGGAGTTCTCGTGAGAATCAAAAGAGAAAATACTCATAAAGTGCGAGAGAGCTCACAAATGACGGCAGCGATTATCATCATCACCAGTTTACAAATGAGGCAGCTGAGGCTGGGAGAAAGCACAGTTAATTATCCAAGGTCATAGCAAGAGTTAGAGGAAGGGAAGGGGTATGAACCCAGCTCTGTCTTTTCTAGTACTGGAGTTTTTTCCATTCTCATGCCACCTAGAAAACCAGTAAAGGATTGGAAAAAAAAAAAAAAAGGAGCTATTTATATAATAAAAGTATGTGAGGTGAGAGAAGGAGTTTGAAACCCCTCACGACGTTTCTGGGCAGGGAGAAGGAGCCTTTCGACCAAAGGAGAGCAATGTCTCATGCCCAAGAGAAGAGCATAAGAGAGGACCCAGAGCAACTTCTGGAACCAGCTGGCAAGATAAAAAGGGAAAAAGAACAGCACGGGGCTCGGTATCTCCACCGTGTAAAATCCTAAAGGTGAGCAAGACGTCATCATGCAGATGGAGAAACTGAGACCTAGAGAAGAGAAGCAAATCATCCCAAGTCACGCATTTGTGATAAAAGGATTTGTGGGGTCTTGGGGTTAAAAAGTCTCTGTAAAAGACAGGAATAGGTCACGTCAAGAGAAAAAACTGCCATGGGGAGATAAACAACAGTGATAGCAGCTGCTAGTTTTTCAACTCCTAGGATTGTGCTAAGAACCTTACATGCATTATCTGCTTTAATCTTCTAACAACCCCTGGGGTTATTATTACACCCATTTTACAGATCAGGCACCTGAGACTCAGCCAGCCAGCTGGTGAGAGGCGGAGCCCAGGCTGGCCTGATTCCCCAGTGAAAAATCTGAGGGTCAAGCAGGTGAACAGAAACCCCCATGTTTCAGGATTCTGCATCGAAAAAAGAAAAACATAAAAGACAACAAATGTAGGAATTTTTAGTATGTTGGTGATAAGCATAGAATTGAAGAGAAAAAATGTGTTTCCCAAGTCAATTACCTTAATAAACGATGTGAATCAAATTTGATACTGATTATAGCAACTCCGTGTGTGTGTGTTAAAGTGCAGTATAAATGCATGAGGTTCTTATTAGAAGTGGGAGCCAGGTTGTAGAATCTGACAGACCCAGCCTCAGGTAAAATTATTCACGTGTGTGGGCAATGATCTTCTGCACAGAGCTCAGTCCTTAAGTCAGCCATTTTCTTGTTGTTGCTAATTTTTCATTAGTGTTTCAGATCACCTCCATTTTAATGCCATTACTTCAATGAAGCATGCTTGGAGTGTGCATCTAGGAAAATGCAAACATCTGGGTTATTACATTTATCTGTGTGTGCGTGTGTGTGTGTGTGTGTGTGTGTGTGTGTGTGTGTGTGTAATTATAATGTCTATGTAAGTGTGGAGCAGGAACGGAATACTTTTGGTTGTCTGTCACTTGCCAGACACATGTAGTTGCAGTACAGACATCCTCTTACTTAAAGGTTCTACAGAGGTGGGACTGAGGTTCAGAGAGAGGAAGTCACTCTCCCAAAGTCACATAGCCTGGGTGGGCCAGCATTCGGATCTGGACCCAGTTCTATCTGAGCTTTCTGTACTTATTAAACTATTTAGGCAGCCAGCAATAAGCTGGCACTGACACTTTCTGCTTGCATTTCAGTCTTGTATTTGTTTGCTTATAACTTCTCTTGTCCCCAGAAAGGAATTTGAGGCAGCTTATGCCTTTGATGGCTATATGCGTGGAGCAAAGAATAGGAAAGACTTGCTCTGAAAAAATCACCAAGTCACAGGTGAGGTATTTGAATGAATATAATTAGCTATTCCAGGTGGCTCCATACGGCTACTTCTTATAAGGTTGATATTTTCAGTTTATCTTTAAAATGGAACAGATTCTATAGATGTTCAACAACCAGGCTACCAGCTCCCGCCCCCAAAATAATAATATTTACCATTTATTGAGTTCTTGCTATGTACCCAGTTCTGTGCTGAGCACTTGACATTAATCATCTCTTTTGATACTCAAATTAACCCTGTAAGAGGTGAGTTATGATCCCGTCTTTCAGATAAGGAAACTGAGGCTTGGAGAGGTGAAGGTACTTATCTGAGGTCCCTGCCCAACTCAAGGCTGTCACTGGCCTCAGGCTCTAATGTGAAGCCTCCTTTGTTGATGCTGAGAGGACGTTAAGATCTGCTGTGTCCCCACACACACCCTCACTCACCTGGCGTGACAAACTGCTGGAGAAAAGAGGCAGCTGCTGTGGGCGCAGAGTCCTGTCTCCTGAGGGGAGGCTCCTGATGCTGGGGCGTCCCTTCCTCAGTCCTCTGTCTACCAGCTGGGACTGAAGCTCAGGGTCAAAATCTGGAGTTATGGACAGGGCACAGCTTGGCACTGCACTGCTCACAGGGGCTGGATCTGGGCCAGGCTGAGAGACCTCCCCTCCCCTCACTCCCCGGTCCTTGAAAAGCTGCCTGACTTTTCTGGCTGATCCTAAGCCCCTGTGTACAGGCCTCGGGCGGGGGTGGAAGGGAAAGGGAGGACAGGCGGGGGTTCTTGGAGGGTTGATGGGCACAAGGTCTGGCTCCCTGGCCAGCTGGAGACGATTCTCTTTCTTTCCTCTTCTTGCTGCCAACCTGGGGGAGGGGAGGGTCGGTCCCTGGCCTGCAGAGTGGGAGTGAACAGTCTGGCAGCCCCTGAGGGGAGGCCAGAAGTACAGGATAGGGGCTCCCAGGGCCAGCCAGCCACCCCATTGCCAGGTAAATGAAGCTGGGGAGAGACTCGAGGTGATGCCTGTTCTGGCTAAGAGGATATATGGCTCTTTGCTCTGGTATCCCTAAGACACAAGTGGTGAGACTTCAGGTCCCTCCTCTGCTGGGGCTAGACCTGGAGCTGTGATGATTAGAGCCCTGAGGTCATTAGGTGCCTCACTGTATGGGTGGGGAGACTGAGGCCCATAGAGAGGGACCAACCAGCACTGGGCGAGGCATCTCTTGAGTCAGCTTTGGAGGTCCAGCCTCTACCGTCCTCTACTGTCGGCATCAAATAAGAAGGTAAAGATGAAATAAAAAAAAATGCCTGAAAAATTCTTAATGCATAGCATTGTTCTTTAATAATAAAAAAGAATGGGATGAACTTCACCTTTTACTCTATACACTTCCATTTCATTTGATTTTTTTTTTTTAAGAATAGTCATGTGTTAGTTTTATATCATACCACTTTAAGAAAATTCCTTGTGCCTCCAGTTCTTTATAGAAACACTTAAAAGTTAATAAAAGTTAACCAGAAATCTTCATGCTTCCCCCAATTCCCATCCTAGCAATGATTTACTTTTTGTGAATTTTGATGTGTCAGTTTTAAATACTTTACTTGAATTATCTCATTTAACCTCACAACAGCCATATAAACTAGGTGCTGTTATTATCATCTCTCCTTTTGATTAAAAAATTTGTTCCCAATATCCACTACAACTAAACATATGCCTATCCTAAAATTCAGCAACCCTAGTCTTATGTATATACCCAAGAGAAATGGAAACATACATCAACCAAGAATCTTGTACAAGAACATTCATAGCCCCAAACTGGAAACAATAAAATGTCTACCAGCTAGAAAATAGATAAACAGACTGTGGTGTTTTCTGACAATTTGTGTCATGGAATATTATATAGCAATAAAAAAGACAAATACTGCAACACACAACAACTTGGATGACTCTCACAGTCATTATGTTGAGCAGAAACTAGACAGAAAAGAGCCCATATTGCATTATTCCATTATATATGAAATTCAAGAAAAGGCAGAAGTATTCAATGGCGATAGAGGATATTGGAGGAGTAATTATCTCTGAGGGAGGCACTGACCAGGAAGGGACACAAAGAGATATTCTGGGATTTTGCAAATGTGCCCCTTAATCTGGGTGGTGTTTACAAGAGTGTATGCTTATGCGGAAGTTCATCAAGCGCACATTCAGGATTAAGATTAATGTACTTGATACAATTATAAAGAAAGAGGGAAGGAGTGGGAGAGCGAATGAGGAAGGAAAGAAGGAAGAAATAAAGGGAGGGAAGAAGGAAGAAAAAAGCAAGGAAAGAAGGAGATAAAGAGAGAGAAATAAGAAAGAACTCGTCCACAGTGACACTGCGTATGAGCAGAGGCCCATATTCAAACCCAGGTTAAGGTTGCCAGATCTATTTTTTACAAGACACCCTGTATTTTTTAAAAAAATTTAGATCAGCGTCTTTATTCCAAATTCCCTTCCGTGTGCATATGTCATACATTTGTAATACATGTAGATTCGTTGCCATAGTCTATATTCCATCCTGCGTAATACTGATTGACTTTTTAAAAACATGCACGTAATAAAATATACTGGTTATGTTGTACAGTTCCATGGCATTTTGCAAATACGTAGTCTTGTATCCAGCACCATATAACCATACAGAACAGTTCCATCATCTTCCAAAATTCCCTGTGCTACCCCTTTGTAGTCAAACCCTCTTCTCATTCCCCATTCCTGGCAACTGCTAATCTGTTTTTGTTTCCTACAGTTTTGCCTTTTTCAGGATGTCATATGAATAGAGTCATACAATATGTAACTTTTGGGTCTGGCTTCCTACAGTTAGCAAAATGCATTTAAGATTCATTTATGTTTTTGTACGAATCAATCATTTGTTCTTTTTTTTTAATCTCTCAGTAGTTTTGATTAGTAGTAAATGTTGAATTTTGCGAAATGCTTTTTCTGCATCTATTGAGATGATGTAGTTTTACTTCTTTAGTCTTTTATATAGTGAATTATACTGATATTTAAATGTTGAACCAGTCTTGCTTTTGTGATGTGAATACATCAAGTTGTGTGCTTGATGTATTCTTTTCATGTATTACTGGATATAATTTGTTAATATTTTGAGTTTTGTTTCTACGTTCACGAGGAATACTGGTCTGCAGTTTTCTTCTTTTGTAACATGTTTTCAGGTTTTAATACTAGTATAATCCCATTTTCTTTTTTACTTAATTTTAACTTTTCATTTTTCAATTACAGTCGACATTCAATATTATTTTATATTAGTTTCACGTGTACAGCATAGTGGTTAGACATATATATAATTTACAAAGTGATCCCCCCCATAAATCTAGTACCCACATGGCATCATGCATAGTTATTACAATACCATTGACTATGCTGTACTTTACATCCGCATGACTATTTTGAAGTTACTGATTTGTACTTCTCACTGCCTTCACCTTTTCACCCATCCCCCAACCCCTCACTCATCTGGCAACCACCAATTTTTTTCTTTGTATCTATGAATCTGTTTGTTTTGTTTTGTATTTCCTCTTTGGAGAATTGTCTGTTCAGGTCCTCTGCCCATTTTTAAACTGGATTGTTTGGTTTCTTTTTTTGGTGTTAAGTTCTATGAGTTCTTTAAAAACTTTGGATATTAACCCCTTATTGGATGTATCATTGGCAAACATCTTCTCCCATCCAGTAGGTTGTCTTTTTGTTTTGTTGATGGTTCCTTTTGCCATGCAAAAAATTTTTAGTTCGATGTAGTCCCATTTATTTATTTTTTCTTTTGTTTCCCTTGCCCTAGGGAAGGGAATATATATATTACTAAGAGCAATGTCAGAGAGTTTACTGCCTATGTTTCCTTCTAGGAGTTTTAGGATTTCATGCAAGACGCTCTGTATTTTATCTGGCGACCCTCATCTAGGTAATCTGTATCCAGAGCTGGAGCACTCAGCTACCACACTAGAGAGCTTAACTGAGTGAAAGTAGTCCCTGTGTGGTGCCCGAGGCCCCTTAACTGAGGGGCCTCGGGCACCACACAGGGACTCCCCACACAGCTGGACTGGACGTGGGCTGTGGCTTCAGAGTCCTGAGATGTGTGCAAAAAGCATATTCAGTATTATTATTTAATCTTGGAAAATGAGGTGGGGAGACACCTATTGTTTTTCAGTGGTCCCCAATCTTTTTGGAACCAGAGACTGGTCCTCCTGTGAGAATCTAATGCCTGATGATCTGAGGTGGAGCTGAGGCAGTGATGCTGGTGCTGGGGAGCGGCTGCAAATACAGATGAAGCTTTGCTGGCTTGCCCACTGCTCGCCTCCTGCTGTGTGGCCCAGTTCCTAACAGGCCACAGACCAGGACCAGTCCACAGCCTGGGGATTGGGGATTCCTGGTTTACATGATACAAACTACAGAAAGTAAAGTTCCACAGAATATTCTTGGAATAGCTATTGGAATGAGTAGAAGGTATCTCCAAGGAGGGATGTGAAAAATTTTTAAATCTTTATCAGAAGGAGCCATGAGTTTAAAAAAAAAAAAAAAAAAGGTCCATCCTAACCCCTGCTAGTCAGCCTGTGGCCCATCAAGGGTCTCTTGTGGACCAGAGCACCTTAGAATCTTTGCTTGTAGCAGTGAGCACAGCTTCAGTGGGCTCATGCCGGGGTGTTTCTAGACACTTGTCAGGGGGTAGGGGTAAAAAAAAAAAAAATGAAAGAAAAAAGAAAGAAAGAAAGAAAGAAAGAAAGAAAGAAAGAAAGAAAGAAAGAAGGAAGGAAGGAAGGAAGGAAGGAAGGAAGGAAGGAGGGAAAAAAAGGAAGGAAAGAAAAAAAGGAAAGAAAGGAAAAGAAAAAATTGAGAAACACTGGCTAATTGAATCTGTCCATTTTATAGTTGGGTAAACTGAGGCCCAAAGAGAGGAAGGTATTTGTTCTAAATCCCACAGGGGTATAGGGCTCACTCAGTCAGTTGTAAGGCCCTTAAGAAAGTACTCAGAAGTCCAAAGTTTGCTGATCGTGACAGAAAGCACCAAAGAAGTTTTGGAAGCAATTTCTGTTTATTTGGCTGGAGTTTTAGGAACCAAAGATCTTTCTGATGCAGGTTAATAAACAACATTGCCTCCTAGCAGGTTGGAAATGCACTCGGGTCAGGGCAAAGGAATCATTCACCAGGAGAATTCTCTGCAGGAGGCAGAACTTTTTTGTACTCAAATCTATTTCTCTTTTTTCCTTTATGGTTTCTGCCATTAATGTCATATTTAGAAACCCTGCTCTCCCCCATCTGCCCTACACTGACTTTCTAGAACATTTGAGAGTTTTGATATATTTAAATATTTGATTCATTTGGAATTAATTTGAGTACAAAAGAGTGGGGGATAGGGACCCAGCTTTATTTGCTAGCCAATGGCACTGAAACGGTTGGTTGAGTCACTCACATCTTCTCCACTGATACCTACCTGCTTTTAACATTCGCTAAACTTTCCTGTGAGTTTGGATTTCCATCATAGTCTGTTGATCTATCTGACTCTTTCTAAGCCAGTGTTCATTCCGTCTTAATTTCTGCAGCTTTGTCACATATTTAATATCTGGTAGAACAGATCCCTTCTCTTTACTCTTCTTTTTTGGAGTTTGCCTACCCCTTCTGCCACAGTTAGCTTCGTGGGGGAGTCAGTCATTAAGACGAGGACTCTGGAGCTCAACAGTCTCAGTTGCGCTCCCTACCTTTGTGATCTTGGGCTGGTACTGAAGGAAGCCAGAATGAAATCAGGAGGCCCATGACAGGAGGTCCAAGAGCACACACTGTAGTGTCAACCCCTAGCTCCACCCCTCATGGTCCCCAGGATCTCAGACAAACCCCCTCAAAGCCTCTCATGTAGAACTGGGGGGAGAAAGGGTTAATAAAATTTTCTTAACATTGGAAAAATAACTAGAGATTTTCTCTTATTGTGGAATTAAGATGAAACTGATAGTCACAGGGCACAATGCAGAGGGTATGTCCAGTAAATACGTTAAACAAAATTCAACTGAATACAATTTTAAAGATCTTATTGGCTTTATTCAACAATTCATGAATTGGACAGCACCCAATCTAGCAGGCAGAAAGGAGCTCTGAGGAGCTGTACAAAATGAAAGACTTTTATAGGCAGAAGGGAGATGGAACAAGGAAGTTATATGTACCAGGCCAAAAAAAAAAAAAAAGCAGATTGGTTATTACAAGTTATTTTCCTTTAGAGAATGGCAAGGCTGTATCAGGCAGATTTCCTAACTGGTACTGATTAGGCAGTTCCTGATTGACTGGTTTAAGATTCCATTTCTGGGAGAGCCAAAACTGTAATTAAATTAAATCTAGGTTTGATGACGTGGGGCTTAGCATAAGCAATTCTATTTTGGGCCTGTTGTTTTTAACAAATGTTAGCTGGTTCAATATTTATTTTAAACAAAAGTCAGCTTGTTTGATAACAAGTGCTATTATCTCTTATCAAGATCCCTTACACCCAGAAAATTAGGTTGAGATTTTCATTGGAATTGCATTTAATTTAATTTAGAGATTGATAATTCTATTATGGTGATTCTTTTCATGCAAAAACAAATCATCTCCATTTCTTCATTTATGTCTTCTCTTTTGTTGTTTAATAGAGTTTTCTAACTCTTCATATTTTTCTTCCAAAAACTGGGATCCTACTCTCATTGTTCATATACTGTTCGGTGACCTGCTTTATTTTTCTCTCGCTTAACATTTTATGAAACTTTTTATGCAGTAGTACACTGTTTTATAACATGTTTTATATGGCTGCTGTATTCATTTTCTATTGCTGTATAACAAATTACCTCAAAATCCAGCAACCTAAAACTGTAACCGTTTATGATCTCACACATTTTCTGTGAATGTGAAATCTGGGAGCAGCTTCACTGGGTGATTCTCTCTCAGTGTCTCTCACAAGACTGCAGTCAGGACATTGCCATGGCTACAGCCTCATCTGAAGGCTTGATAGCGGCTGGAGGGTCCACATTCAAGGTAGTTCCCTCACATGGCTGGTAGGTTGGTGGTAGCTGTTGGCAGGAGGCTTCAGTTCCTCATCATGAGGATCCCTTTCCATAGGGCAGCTTGAGTGTCCTCATGACATGGCAGCTGGCTTGCCCCAGACTGAGTGGTCCAAGAGAAAGCAAGATGGAAGCCACAGTGTCTTTCATGACCTAGCCTCAGAAGACATACACTGTCATATCTGCAATATTCTTGGAGTTACAGACTGGAGGGCTCCACGAAGGCATGGATGCCAGGAGATGTGGATCATTGAAGGCCATCCAGGAGGGCCATTATATGCATATACCAAAATTTATCTAACCAATCACCTCTCATGGGATGGTTAATCATTCTCTCCTATAAGCTGGTCAGTGTATTGCCTGTGGTCATACAGTGAGTCAGAGGCAGAGTCAGGATAGCCCAAATCTTGTGAATACACCCACTGCAGAAGGGAGGGGAGGCCTGAAGGAAAAATCCAAGAAACCAGATTCTATCAGTGGGGAGTAGAAGAAGGGAACTTTCAACCAATTCCACACAGGGACAAGGATTTCTTGGCTGCCTGGTTGCTGATGCCTTGGATACCAGTGACACTTGGACACTGTAGGCCAAGTGGCCAAGGTTTTGAGTCCCTGAATACCATACCCTACATGCTGGGGCGCATCCGAACTGTCACCTCTCAGACTAGAAAGACCTATAACCTACACATGGACCATGGGGTCTTTTTGGCCTGAGTTCAAATCCTATCTCTGCTCTAAGTCTCAGTTTCTACGTCCAAAGAAGTGATAATATTAGATATATTAGTTTCCTAGGACTGTTGTAACAAAGTACTACAAACCGGATGGTTCATACAGTAGAAATCTGTTGCCTCACAGATCTAGAGACCAGAAGTCTTAAATCAAGTTGTTGGTAGTGCTGGTTCCTTTTGAGAGCTGTGAGAATCAGTTCTATGCTCCTCTCCTAGTTTCTAAGGTTTGTGTTCCTTGGCTTATAGTGGGAAAATGCCAGTCTTCACATAGTGACTTCCTGGCGTCTCTGTCTCTAAATTTTCCCTTTTCATAATGACACAGTCGTATTGGACTAGGGCTCACCCTAATGACCTTATCTTAACTTGCAGACATCTGCGCAGACTCTATTTCCAAATAAGGTCAAATTCACGGGTCCTGAGGCTTAGGATTTTAACATTCAATCTCACAACCAGCCCATGAGATAAGTACTGTTATTCTTATCTCCTTTACAGAGGAAGAAAGTGAGCCTCCGACAAAGGAAGTGCCAGACCTGGCTCCCAAACTGGAGGTAGTTTGAACCAGGTAGATCCCAGGATCTCTACGCCTCCCTAGTGGGGTTGTCTCGTCTGCTCAAATGTCACTTTGGCCAGATGCTTCTGCTCATATGTCACCTTGGCCAGAGGGTTCCTTGACCACTTGCCTAAACAGCCCTCAACTCACCCTTTTCCCTTACCCTGCTTTGTTTTTCTCTCAAGCCCTTTTTAACTACTTGACATTATATTTCATTTACTTAACATTTATCTATGCTTGTCTCATTCTAAGAACTACACCAATATGAATTCATTTAATCACAACCTATTTTGTATATGTTATTGTAAATACACTTGCTTATGTGGTGTTTGATTTCATCCCCACCTTGTGTGGATGCCCTCAAAGGACACTGACTCTGTTACATTCACTAATAGACCCCGAATTCCTAGACTAGTGCCTAGCAGAATGTAGGTACTCCATAAATGTTTGTTGAATGAAAGAACTGAGTGAATGAAAAAATGAAATAATATCCAAGAAATGCCTGAAACATAGTGGATTATGACATTATAATGATTTTATTTTTACAGTATAGGTGTAGGTTGGTTTTTATATTCATTTCTTACAGCTGCTGTAACCAATTACCAGAAACCTAGTGGCTTAAGACAACAGAAATTTGTCGTCTTGTAGTTCTAAAGGTCAGAAGTCTAAAATGAAGTTGCCTGCAGGTCCCGTGCTTTCTGGAGACTGAGGGGCGAAACCATTCTCTTGTTTTTCTGCTTCTGGAGACCGCCTGCATTCCTTGGCTTGTGGCCTTTCTCATATCACTCCAGCCTCCCGCTTCTGTTGTCAAACCTCCTACTCCTCACTCTTATTCTTCTGTCTCATTCTTATAAAGACCCCACCTGGATAATCCAGGAAATCCAGGATAATTTCCCCTTGTCAACATCCTGAATTTAATCACACCTGCAAAATCCTCCTCACCATGTCAGGATGCAGATTCACATGTTCTAGTGACTGGAGTATGGGCATATTTGTGTGTGTGTGGGGGGGGCAGTGCATTATTCAGTCTACCAGGGCTTTACTGCCTCTGAATTTCATTTCTGAATAAATAAGAAGAAATTGCAAATTAATTGCTGTAAGAAGGAAATTATTAGCAGCGTTCTCTTCCCTTTCCCCCTCCTAGGCTGTCCTGAAAGAACCTCTGTCTTGTGCCAGAGTCCTAAAGTGGAAAAACGTGGGTTCAAATACCAGCTTCATCACTCTCTAGTGACCTTGGGTGTGTGACTTAACCACTCTGTGCATCAATTCCCTCATCCATGAAATGAGAATCACAACAGTGACAAAAAAATAAATAAAGAGGCCCAACTCAGTAACAGGCACAGGGGCTGCAGGAGCAGAGATAAGGGATACCTAATCTTCCTGGAGGAAGTGACCCTGGAGCTTGAATGGGGGACGTTTACATGTTAATAAATAATGTATCCCAACACAACTTGCAAATCACTCTGCATAACACCTAGCAGACAGCAAATAACCAATGACTTGTTGCAAATTGAGCTGAGACTCCAGGGAGGAGGTCAAAGATAAATAATGATGAAAAGAAATAGTATGATGATACCAAATAAAAAGGGCTCTCTCCACTGGATGCAAGGAAACTTTAGAGCTGCCTCTTCCGGCCGGCTCCACTCCTCCACCCATGGGGTTCCTCGAGGTCTACATACTGAGGGCAAAGGGTCTTCACTTCTCTTTTCCCCTTTCCACTCCTCTTACAGGAATTAAGCTTGTGGGCGCTTTTCGCCAAAGGAGTTTAGAATGACCAAAATTTTAAATAAAGACAGGGTCAAATCAAAACAGGATAAGTAAAAGTGCCTTGTGTCATATTGAATCTTGAGGAAAAAGGAATGACCAGTAATACAGTACTGATCTGGCTTTATTCTAAAATGTTGCTATTGCATGCATTGTGAATTTTTAACATAAATTTTGTTTCTCTAAAATGTTGCGTTAAAATATTATTTCTCTTGGTTACTGAGTTTTGGGGTTTTTTTGGTACCCCCTTAAATTTGTGCCCTCTCCCTTGTCCCATCCCTGCTCCTGAGGTTTTTCTTAGGAATCATATGACGAGATAGAGAGTTATGACAATGCCAGTGATCCTTGCTGTGTGTTTGAGGGTAGAAGGTGAGGAAGGCTATGGAAACCTGGAAAGTACACTGCAACCAGCCTAGGGGTCAGGAGAGCTTTTTGGAAGTGGTATCTGGCAAGAGTTAGTTGTGGGAGGGAAGAGGGTCTCTCATCTGTAGGAGGAAGTGAGAGGGGTGGGGATGGCCTCTGGAAAAGTAGGGGCCGGTGGGAAGGTAGCCGGAGCCTGGGCCAGGGGGATTAGGGTTGAGTGCTGTTGGGGTGGCAGGATCGGATCTTGGTACGAGTTTCTTGGTGGATTGAAGAGGAAGAGAACAGAGCAGTGAGGAGGACTTGACATTCGTGTAAGTAGTGGTTCTCCCACTAGAGTCCCCAGGACCATTAGCAGCACCTGGGAATTGTTGGAAATGCAAAATTTCCAGCCTCCCTGAAAATTTAGTGAATCAGAAATTCTGGAAGATGGGGCCTATGAGTCTGTTTTCTCAAGGGAATTCTCAAGCACTAATTTGAGAACCACTGGCCTAAGGTTCTCAACCCTAAAAACCCATACCCTTGTTACAAATAGTTTATAATAAATAGTTGCTTTACTCACTGGAAACAAATTTATAGATAATAAAGCTCACCTAGACATGTCATCTAAAAAACCAAAATCTGTAATGCTCTAACATAAAAGAAAAATAAGTCATAACAAAACAACATACATTTCAATATGTAAAGGCTTGGGCATAGCTCCCCTGGAGGACACAGGGAAGTCTCAGAAGCTTGTGTATGTTTTTAATGAATGTGTTTATATTTGAGAAGTATGATATCACTAGTCAATTGAATATTGTCCATGATTTTGTCTGATACTGGACATTTAAAAATAAGTGCTAAATAAGTATGGCAGTCTGTCCACCAGGAGCGTAGCTATAAGTACAGGTACTTTGGGTGGACTGCTCTAAGATTAGGAGTCGTTGCCGTCTATAAACTCCTTTTCCCAAATGGTGACCAACTCCTGACAAAGCTCCCAAACAGAACAAAGTATATTCTTCCCTTTAAACATAGTTGCATTTCTGAAAATTCAGTAAAAAATACATTGTGCTAATATATAAAATGGAGTTAGATTCTGGCTTCGGGTAATTAGGAATGGGGTTTTCACCCATACAGGTGTCTTATGGGAATGGAACAATTCTCCTCTGGGGGGACCATCCAGTACATTGAAAGACATTTAGCATTCCTGGCTCCTGACCTCTAAATGCCAGTAGTGCCAATAGCTCTATCTTCCCCGTTGGAGAGACAATCAAAATTTCCCCAAAAAACTGCTCCATAGGTGCTATAGTGCCCCTCATCGAGAATCACCTTTGAGATAAATGGTGCTGAGGGCCAGACCCCAGGAATATATAGGAGGTCCCAGCTCTTGGACCTGGGAGAGGCTGGGAGAGGCTGGGGGCAGCGGGGATCCAGAAGGCTGCCTGGGTTTCTGGTTAGACAGTAAAAGGGATGGTGGAGACAGTTTGCTATGATAAGGAGCAGGATTGGACCACTACATTACGGGGTGCTTGTGCAATGTGGGCATGGAGACCAAAGTGAGGGAAGGGATTTGGGATGAAAGAGAAGTTTCTTATTACCAAGTCAAGCCAGTACCACCTTCTTGGTATCTTACTCCCTGTCCCTCTCCATTCCAATACCGGTCACCTCTCTTAAGATGACAACAGCGACCCTCTTGCTAATCTTCCTTCACTCCTTTGTCCCACAGTCCATTCTCCATGCAGCAGCTAGAGCTTTCTACAGTGATCCCTGACTCTTGACACTTTTTTTCTCAGGAAAGCCTTCTCTGATATCCCCGCTCCCTGACACCCTCTCCCTGCCAAGAGTTGGCTGGTGAGGAAGAGAGTGAAGAAATAAAATGGAGTCACTACAGTCAAGATGCCAAATTACTAAAATCAAGTAGGTTGAGGTATGAGGAAATTGTTCTATTCTTGTTTTAACTAGCCTGGGAACTTAAACTTTTGAACTTTCCAGTCCTGTGTAAATGCCTGGTTATACATCAGGTTATACACCAGGTAAACCTCTGATTACCCCCAAAAGACTCATGTTTCCAGACTACCTGGCATCTATCATCCAGACTGCCTCTCATTTGACTGGTAATGGTCCTGGACCAATCCTAGGGCTAAGAATGCAGAACTGGTTATTCTCACGAATGCACTTTATAGTATAAGAACTCATCTTTCTTCTTTGCAATACTTCTGGGCTTTTGCTTAGCTGTGTTTCAAGTTTGCAATCCTGAAGACCCTTGAATAAATCTTTATCATTTACTTCTAGCCAAAGCCACTTGATACATTTATGCTCAGTCAACACTGGGTTTTTGGACACGGAGAAGGAATTAATATAGAAAGATTAGCAAAATAATTTTTAAAACATGCCTAGTACAGTAGCCCCCTGTCCTTTTATCTACAGAGGATATGTTTCAAGACCCCAGTGGATTGTCTGAAACTGTGGATGGTACCGAACCCAATATGTACTATGTTTTTTCTTATACATATATACCTATGATAAAGTTTAACTTATAAATTAAGCACAGTAAGAGATTAACAATAATAACTAATAAAATAGAACAATTATAACAATTATGTAATAAATGTTATGTGGATGTGTTCTCTATGTCAAAACATCTTATTGTACTGTAGTCACCTGTGTTATGTAAGATAATAAAATGTCAAATCTATCCCTGACCTGAATCTGTGTACCCATTTCTTACTTGCAGTAAATGGCTTAGTCATTTGTTTCAGGGCCTCTTGCTGAAGTCTTCCTATAGGCTCAGTGCTTTCTGGCACAACACATTGCTGTTAATTAGAACATGTTCTCTGTTCCTATTTTTCCCCTCAAATTTAATGCCTTTTCCATCTTAACCAAGCACTTATCATGCACTGTGGCTGTAACTTTTGCAGTTTGACTGCAAAACCAGCACAAATATCTTTTTCCTTCCTCATATTTTCAGTAACACAAGTTCGTTCTTACTATAGATCTTAGCAACCTCAGCATACAATTTTTTTCAGCATATAACTTTTTTCTTTCCTTACTGAGAACTTTCACCTTGTCATTTAAAGGAAACACTTTACAGCCTCTCCTTGGCATGTCTGAATTGTGATTTTCACTACTCTAGAACTTTGGGGCCATTAATTAGTAAAATAAGTGTTACTTAAACACTAGCATTGTGATCCTGAAAGAGTTGATCACAGTTGATCTGATAACTGATGACTAAGTGACTAACAGGCAGGGAGCCACTCTGGACAATGGGATAATTCAATTATTGGTGGGACCAAGCTGGATGACTTGAGATATCATCACATTAGTGAGACTCACGCACAATTTAAAGCTTACCAGTTGTTCATGTCTGAAATTTTCTTAGTGTTTTCGGAGCACAGGTAAGTGAAACCAGGAAAAGCGAAATTTCAGGTAAAGGGGGACCATTGTAATGTGTTTCACCTCTGTAAAACTTCCAGAAGGCAGGCCTAACTTATTTGCTCACTGTTCAATATTCCATGCCTGACAGTAGGTGCTGAATAAATATTTCATAAATGAATGAATGAATTTCTACAAAGATCCCGTCGCCAGTGCAGCTGGCCTCCGGAGGCAGGGTGGCGGACGTGCTGGCGACCGCGCGCCGCGGGGTTTGAAGCCGAGGGCCTGGCACGCAGGCTAGGGC
>NW_006442492.1:868040-890957 GCF_000325575.1 Pteropus alecto
TTGAGACATTTGGTACATGCGAATGCCTTACCATTAATCAGGAATAAGAATTCACGTAGAAAAGTGAGTTAAATCATCTGAAATTAATTTTGGAAATATATATATACGTGTGTGTGTGTGTGTGTGTGTGTGTGTGTGTGTGTGTGTGTGTGACAGTGACCCCCATCTGAGGCTGACTGTGCGGGAGACTGGATGTGCACCTGGGACTCCCGATTGGGTGACTGTGCGAGACTCCGGTTCTGAGATTTGTGACCCTGTGGCTGGTCTAGGCCCTTTTCCTGAGCGCCTGGCTGTGTGTATGTGAGATTGTGTGTGACTCTGGCCTGTGTACTGGGAACTGTGCTTATGATGCTGTGAGAGGCCACCAGGATGCCCCGGTGAATATGAGAGTGTTTCCCTGACTGCTCATCCTTGGAGTTCTAGCTCTTCGTGTCTGTGGCTGTGCCCCTCTGGGCCTGTGTCACTGTGTGACAGCAACTGAGCTCAGGGTGCTATGTGACTGTGTCATGTCTTTGTGTGCAGCTGAGTCTGAGTTTTCCCTTTTCGTAGTATCATTCCAGACTTCATGTTTACCGTGCATCTTGGCTGTGTGGTGGAGGCGGATTCTGGGGTTTCTATGGTTGCATGGGTGCGTTTTGGAGCTACATGGCTGCTCTGTGCAGGTTCCTGTGGGTTTGCGTGTGACCAGGCTGCTTCTTGCTCTGAGGTCGATTGAGGTTGGACCTCTTAGTCAACAGTTGGGCTGGACTCTTCTAAGCTGGGGCCTCAGGCCTCTGAGCAGGTCACTCCTGCAGCTGCAGGGCGGACCCTCTCCTCCCCACTCCTGCCCACCTTTTCTTGGAGAACCGGTTAAGGCCTCTGGTCTAAACTCATATCCATAGCAAGGCCTGAATACAGAGCAGCTGGAGGACGAGACTGTGGACTGTTTAGAGAAGGGAGAGAAAGCTGGAGGAGGAGCCCTGCAGGCCCAGGAAGTGGCCCCGCCAGAGTCTGGGTGATTCAGGCCTCTTTGTGAAGGAATTTGACTGATAGCATGGAAAGGTTTCTGTGCATCTATAGGGACAGAGATGAGGACCTGGATTTGGTTTAGCAGCCCTGTCTGTCCCACTGGCTCCTGGCAGCGTAGCTCTTTAGCCTGTTTTGCTGGGACTGGCAGGAACATTTTCAGAGAGGCTGCCCCCTCCTCTGGAGGAGAGGCCACCAATGAATTATCTGGTCTGCAGACAGAACATTCTGACAGTCCCTCCTCTGCACGCTGAGAAAGAACATTGGTGGCCAGTTGCCTGCAACTGAAAAGTCAGGCTTGCAGTAGCTTGTCTCCTTCCTACAGAGACATCTGTTCTTCTACATCATTCTTATTACTGCTGTCTTGCAGTTGACAAAGTACTTCCATGCACTTAATCTCATGTTCCCTCCTCAGAAACTATGTGAGATGAGTGAAGAGTTCAGCTTCAGAAAGGTTATACAGAGGGTCTCTTGGCTTGGGTCTCTGATTCTAAACTTTTGTGTTACACTTGATCTATTCCTGCCTGCGACACATTAAACATTTTTTATTTTATTTTTTAGCTGAGATATCATTCACATACCATAAATTCACCATTTTAAAGTATACAATTCAGTGGTTTTTAGTATATTCACAAAGTTGTGCAACCATCACCACTAATTCCAGAACATTTTCCTCACTCCAAACAGAAACCCCACATCCCTTAATCATCATCACCCACAGCTTCTGTTCCACCCACCCCCACCCTACCCCGCTCTCACTAACTCTAGGCAACCACTAATGTACTTTCTGTCTCTATGAATTTGCCTATTTTGGGCATTTCATATGCATGGAATGATATATGTGGTCTTTTGTGTCTGGCTTCTTTCACTTAGCATCATGTTTTCAAGGCTTATCCATGTTGTAGCATATGTCAGTACTGCATTCCTGTTTATTACCAACTAATATTCCCTTGTATGGATAGACCACATTTTGTTGGGCATTTGGTTGTTTCCACCAGACAAATTTTAAATTTTATAGAAAATATTATTTTCACAAGGTGCCAATGACCTGATAAATATAGAGTAAAACTTAGCCAGCTTTTATTTGACTTCAGTAGATCGGCAGCATTAGTCACCCAGTGAGTGAGCAGAGACTGGGATGTCCCCTGGAAGGCAAGGCTTTCTTCCAGATGGGCTGGGGCATGAAGAAGCAAGACAGAATGGCAAGTGCACGCACATGGGCACAGAGTCAGGAGACGAGGGGCTGGGCAGCCCTGCCTCTAGCCTGACCTTCCTTGGGTTACTTCCCTTCTCGGGGCCTCATCTGAAAGGGCTGGCTTCCTTCTTGTGTGTGGTTCTTTGACGTATGTAGCTTGCTTCTCTGGAATCACTGACCTTATGTTGCCTTTCATCATGAGAATCACAAAGAGTGACCGAGAATTAAATAGTCTTGAATTCAAACCCCCAGATCACTTCATCACTTATCAAAATCCTTCACCAAGTTAGAGACACTTAGGGCAGCTGTTTCCTGACCCAGGCTGTCCTGCTGCATGGTGTGGGGACAGAGGGAAATCACGGCCTGGTCAGCAAAACAATGCTCGTCCACCCCCCCCCCCCGCCCAATCTTAAATGATCTCATTTATGTCATTTTACTGTTAATCTTATCTCATTCCTTTGTGAGAACTGGAGAGAGCACAAGAATAGATAAATCAATAACTTTCAGAAATGGATTGTCACACTGTTATTTTTGACAAATGTTCAAGGTGACTAATTTCCCTGGGCAGATCTTCAGTCTCTCTTTTGTGGTTGGATTAAGGTCTCTCAACCTTTGCATTTCTGACATTGGGTACCCAAAATTTTCGGTTGTGGGGGGCCTTCTTGCGTTTTGTAGGATGTTTAGCAGCACTCTGTTCTTTACCCACTAGATGCCAGTAGCATACTCCAAAAACTGGCTCCAAACATTGCCCAGCGTCCCCTGCTGAGAAAAATTGTCCCAGGGCAAGAATCACTGGGTTAGACCCAACATTCTCTTCTAAGTTTGTGGTGGTTGTTGTGTGAGTGGTTTTGTGTGTGCTTCACTTTCAGGACTGAAGATCATGGCCCTGTGGTCAGCAAAGCACTCCCTGATTTTTTCACTTCTTCAGTGTGGGGTAGGGAGCGTGAGAACTAACTGGCCACCAGTATATGCCTCTGCGTCATACTATACATACATTATCTTAATAAAATTTAGGGACTCTGGTGTGAGTCTTGCTGCCCAGACCCCTCCTTGCATTAGCCCTGTACCCTTTTCCCATCCCTTTTGGCTTCTGTCTGGTTTCTGTCCTCGATCAGCCTTGCATCTCTCCCAGCCATCACTGCTTTCCAGGTTTCTCTTTCCCATTCAATAGGCTCCTCTGTGTAACATACAAAACATGCCAATTCCCAATGGTATAGTTGTTTGGGGATGTGTGTGTGTTTTCTTCTCATTTCAGTTTTCTCCATGAAAGAAAAAAAAAGAAAAATTGCAATTGGGGCTTAGGTCAAGGTTACTTCTAGAGCCTCCCCTCTTGGCCTTTTAACTTTTAGAAAATATTAAATGTCCTTTTCTTACATTTATATAAATAAACGAATTGCCTACAAAGTTTTATATTCAACATTTAAGCCTTTTTAAGAACCTAAGAGCTTTTGAGACCTACAGACAGATAGCCTGATCCTGGCCACTTTCCATTATGAAAGACTTGCCTGGAATGGTTTTTTTAAATTAAAAAAAAATTTTTTTTTTTAATTTTTTGCCAGTCTTTTGGGGCTTACAGTGGTGTTGATCACCTAGCTATGGCCTAGCTTGAAGAAGGAAATGGATTCTCTGAAAACACAGCCCCCTCCCCTTAAAAAAGAAAAACAGGATAAGATTCAAAATAACCCTGGAAAGTTGAGAACTGAGGGCTGGACGATTGTGTTAAGCAACAGTGCCAGATAGTAATGTTCACTTACCAGCTATCGATCCATGATACTGTGGAAAAAATGTGGATAAACCTTGGGAAACCTCTAAATTCCTCCGTGGAAATGACTCCAAGGACCAGCAGAATGGGGTTGGTAAGGAAAGGGTGCGGTTGTTTAGAAATACCCAGGTTTCCTGGACATCCGTATCTTTTTCGGACACCAGAGCAGAAAATGTGAGACTTGTGTCTGAGGCTTGTTGCTCATGGTGTCTATGGTGTGACAGTCTCTTTCTTTCTCTGTAGTTGGAGGTTGGCAGTGATGAAGATCGAAAGTTAAACCTCAGGTAAGCAGACTTTTAATTTTTTGTTCTTAAATCTTCCAAGCAGGTAAGAAATACTCTTGTTTCTTTCTGAAAGGGAGAACCCTCAAAAAAAAAACAACACCAATTTTTTAGTAGTTCTTTAAAAATTATACATGTTCTGCTATAAACAGCTTTAAAAACATCATATAACATAGAAAAGAAGGAAAATAATTGCCATTCTGCCACTCTTGCTTTAACTATTATGAACATCTTTATGTGTTTTTTTCCCCAGATTTTACCCTTTGCTTTAAAAAAATAATTATGTAATATGCTCTCACATTTCTGTCCTGCTTTTGATAAGGTCTTCCTTTTGAGGTAAGCACATTGCTGATTTGAAACAGACATTCAGGCCCCTAAGTTTATTAATTCAAGGTGGTTTTGTGTGTGTGAGCTTGTGAGAAATCTTTAGCTATGCTCATTTTAAAAGTTCCTGAAGCTGTAATCCTTAGTTGCCGTATTCACTTGTAAACACCAAAAGCATTTTTTGTTCTTCCTTGCCAAAAATTAAGACTTTCCCTTTGGGTATTTTATTGTTTTACAGAGGATTTAGCGCTTCATTATATAACATATTCCTCTGCACCAAAGAGCCATTCTTAAACTCTGACTCTTAAGAGTTTAAAAAAGTAAACAGAGTTTCAGGGATATTGTTCTTTAAAAAAAAAAAAAAAAAAATGTCGATTTCATCTTGTGAGGAGGAGGAAAATTAATTGGAAAAGGAAATATGTGTTCAGAAACTGGGGTCAACCATTTGTTACTGAGAGCAGGATGTTCTCCTGGTTAAACTCAGAAGCAGAATGCAGAAGTGGTAGAAATATATTTGGCCTGTTTTCGAAGTTTCTGTGTGTTTGAGGGAGGGAAAATACTCACTTTTATTGTGGCACACATGATTTCCAAAGATTGTATTGAAAAGGAAATAACAGCCTGCAAAAATCAGATGTCTCATTTCAATTGCCAGGTCCTTATTTTAATGTTACATTCAAGGAATGATGAGCAACGGCGGCAAATTTACTCTTTCGCCTAGGATTTTCGGTTGCTCAGGGTCTTGGTCAGGGCTGGAAGGCTGGATTCAACTGGATTCCCAAGTGGGGGCAGTAGTGGGCTATGCTGTAGATAACACTGGCCTTCAGCTCTCTGCTTGGAGGCAGAGAGGGGAAGAAGTTAAACTATGCTCCTAGGAGGCTATTCAGGGGGCAGACCTGGGAGAAGGGCTTGCTGACCATTGTGTAGGACCCTCAGAGCAGCTTCAGGCATTAGTCTTCCCGTCCCAGCCTCCCTCCAGCCCTTACCCGGAGTCAGAATCTCTTCCACCCTTTGACCCGCATCCCTTTCTTCAGGGCTGTTGCCCAGGAGTTAGATCGCTCACTTAGATTGTCTTTGGGGCAAAGAGCTATTTTTTTTTTAATTGCCTTTATTTAGCTGACAGCATAGTGTTTTGAATTGTTTTCAGTTAATAAGAATTTACAAATAGCAGTGATATGAAAATGTGTATGTGCCAATAAAAGGTCCCTTTCTCTGCACAGTTTGGAGCTGGAGAGGACTTACAAGGGGAAAGGAAGTAGTGTGTCAGCAGCTCTATGTATTTGCATATTTAATCCCACAACAACCCTAAGGGGATGGGGCGGGTATTTTCCCAGTTCACAGGTGAGGAGCCTCAGGCCCCCAGTTGCCTATGGAACATATTTGAAGTGAGGCCTCTGTGCTTCTCACACCTGAGTTTATTATACCGCTCTGCCTTCTGCGACCAGTTTAGTTGTTTGGTTAAATCAGCTGTCTTGGACGTGTAGGTGAGGGAACTTGCCTAATGTCACCCAGGTGGTTAGAGGCAGTGCCAAGCCCAGAACTGAGGACCACCACTAACTCGTGGCAGTGCCTCCCAGGATGTCAGATCAGTATGATGACCACTGTGAGTCCCTCCTCACTGCTTTCAGCATGTCCCCAGTGGCTCTGTCAGCACTGGGAGACCCTACGCTGGAGTTGGGGACCTGGTTCTGAACTTACCCTCTCAGGTTCCCTTTTCAGTCCCTCTTCACTCACCTTGACATTTCAGTCCCCCTTGTTAGGCAGGGGACACCATCCTGCTTTCTAACCCTTCTAGCCAAACAAGAATAGTTCTGATGTCCTGGTTTAAGCTTTGGCTGAAACTTATTCACATCTGTGTGTTAATTTGTATTTTCAGGCTTTTTTTTTTTTTTCAAAGTCTGTCTTAGAGAAGAAAATGTATGGAAAAGTCAGTGGTTTTTGCTTGTCCGGCAGGAGGAGAGTTAGGGAGAGCAGATTTCTCTTTTCTTCAGATTGAACCTGGTGGTAAACTGACGTGATTTAGTTTCTAAGGGATGCTGGTAAGGGAGAAAAACTGGAGACAGCAGGATAGTCCTCTTTCCTCATCTCCCCGCTCTGTCCGCCCTTAGTTGATAGTTTCATCTTTGCAGTCATCCAAGAAGTTGTCTTTGGCTCACTCATAGCTGCTAAATTGCCGAATCACAGGGATTGGATCTTGTCTCACCTGCCCTCTCGTTTCCCAGCCCCCCTGGTGACAGGTTCTTATACCTCCACCGTTCTACCCCGGGCCGCACATCAATCCATCCCTCCATCCGGACTCACATATCAACGCTAATCTCAAAGCATCCCTGCGCTTCTTCCAGTCTTTTCTGCATTCCGCTTTCACCCTCTCTTGCTGGCCTTTCCTCCCACCCGCTCTTACATGTGCTATTTTTCAACCCAACAGGAGGTCGTCGCCCTGCTCCCTGACTGTGCTCTTTCTCTAAGCCAGTTCCCTTTTCAGTGGGCTGCAGTCCTCACAGCCAGGTCAAAGTGCTCTCACCCCAATGTTTACAGCTCCCCTCTCTGCAGAAGATGCAAGTAGCTCTTGGCTCCTCCCTCTGTTTCAGGTACCACACCTGCCTGAGGTGGCAGGTACACATGCTTTTGTATCGTCCTTAACTTTTGGCGCGTCCTTTAGTGATAGCTCCTTAGTTTCCTGCCTGCACATAGCATCTTAACAGCGTAAATATATTAACTTAGTTTTGAGCCTGCAGTAAATTGTGTACATGTATGAGAAAGAGCAAGCTGGAGAGGAAAGACGTGGGGTTCGGGGTCAGGAGTAGTTTGTGTGGGGCTCCTCGCACAGTCAGGTCCATGATGGGTTTGGAGAACAGTTGCTGCCTTTGGTCTATATAAGATTTTGCTCAGATTGGTGTTAGTGCACAACATAGAATTAGAGGGGCTGACTCCCTGCAAGTGCTGTGTCCACCGCGTTTCACTGGGCTGGCCCTGAGAGTGCCACCACTGTGGATGCTCTGTGACTTGGAGCCGCCTAAATCCTTTATCCAGCTACATCTCTGTAATATGCAAATAGGAATGCACACTTTGCAGAATCAATGTTGTACTTCAGACAGTTTCCCTGAAGGCCTTCTGGAAAATGTCTCAGGAACTGATCATCTCCTGCCCAGAATAGAACTGACTGACACAGAGCAGCTTAGACCCTGTTCTTTTGCTCCTCTCCCCTGCTCTCTGCGTGTGCAGACTGCTGCTGGCCTCCGGCAATACCCTTTTGGAAGCCGTGCTGTTCAGACTGTGGGAATTGGTGAGCAGATGGCCCTGCTGGCAGCAGCTCCTGGCTCCCTCGCCATCCTGGGAGCTGCCTCAGCCTGGCACGAGATGTGAGTGGTTGTGTGCCAGTCAGGGCCCCAGGAGAGAATATGGTTGTGTTGTCTCCAGAGTGTGGATCAGGAGTGAAGGTTTTTTTTTTTTTTTTAAATCCAGTGTTTCTAAGTCAAGTGCATAAAAATGCTCATTAGAGTTTTTTCATTTTTTTCTTGCCTTCCCAAGCAAATGTTTGGGTCAGAGCAGGATTCTGTCTTCTCTGTTTTGTCTGGTTTTAGTGGTAAACTGTAAAGTCCCTTACAACTCTGCCTTTCCTTGTATGTTCCCTTCCCCTATTGGTCTTGGCCTGGAATTCCCCAGAGGACCCAGTTCTCCTCATAACCTTGTGAAGTGTGGCTGTGCTTTCTTTCCCTCCCCTGTAGTGTCAGGGTAGGGCAGGATTTGGCTTCCTTGTCTCCATTCAGCATCTCTTCTCTTATGCCTGTCCATCCTTTGGGGTTCCTCTCTGCCTTTCTTGGTGATTTCTTAGCCTGGATTTTATTTTCCCTGCTGATAATCTATCTAGTTAAGGCCTGCCAGGTGGTCTTAGGCATCTGCTGCATCCAGGCTCTATGCAGCAGGTTGCTGTATCAGTTAGCTATTGCTATGTAACAAGTTACTACAAACTCTGGGGTCCAAAACAATATCTGGTCATTATCTCACAGTTTCCATTGAATCACAGAATCCTGACACGGTTTAGCTGAGTCCTCTGCTTGAGGTCTTACATGGCTGCAGTCAAGGTGTTGGCCAGGCCTGAAGTCTCATCTGAGGCTTAGGTCCTCTTCCAAGCTCACACTATTCTTGGCAGAATTCATTTTCTTGCTGCCTTAGAAGCCATGGCAGCTTGCTTCTTCAAGGCCGACAGGAGAAACTGCTGCTACAGGGTCCTTTAATGGAATGCCATCACAGGAGTGACCATCACCTTTCCCATGCAGCATAACCCAATTCAGGGGGCAGCTGTGAGACCCTGTCCCCTGGTCCCACCACACTCAGGATAGGGGCTCACCTGGGGCCCCTGCAACATGGTCAGGATCTTGGGCCATCTTAAGAATTCTGCCCACCAGTCTCAGTCCACGGGAGTTCTTGAGATGCCCTCAGCTAAAGTAAACATTCATGTAAACGAGCAGGTTTCCATTCAGTGTTACGGAAGTAGCAGCAGTGTGTTATGTCAAGGCGATGCCAACCAGGAGACGCTCAGCCCTCGTGAGAATAGGCCAGGAGCACCAGGAGCCCACAGGGTTTGACCACCATGCCAGTGACCACGTGTTCTCTCCGCTTGGAACCCACATGCTTCTCCACAGTCAGAGGCATGGCATCTCTTGGATTCCTGCCCACTTTGAATATTTTAGCCTCTGAAATACCATTTTCATTGACCTTTAAACATTTTTTTTCCTTGAATTTTGGTCTTACGGAGAAATAGGCCTAGTTTTGGCTCTGACCTCTGTCACCTCAGCTGCCTATTTTATGACCTTGGGCAGGCCTCAGTTCCAATGGGCAAAATCATATGCAGCTTGTACCGTTTTGTCGGAATTAAATGTGAGAGTTACACGAATCCCTTTTCCCACAGTAGACACTCAACAAACACTCCTACCTGTGCCTCCTTCAGGGCCCGATTACTGTGGGTGATTCATGACCCTCCCTTTCTTCCCATAGCCTTTTTCTCTCCTTAGTGTTTCTTTAGGACTTGGTCCTCGCTTTGTAGTGTTAAGTACATAAGTGTTCCCCACTAGCAGAACTGGCTGTATAATTCGTGGACCCCAGTACAACATGGAAATGTAGAGCCTCTTGTTAAAAAATTAAGAATTTCAAGATGGCAACAGCAGAGCATTAATCCCTCTTGGAGCCCTGAGCCTGGGACCTTGAGCGACTGCACAGGGCGCCTGCCCACCAGACCACGTAACCACCCTAAGGGACAGGGCTTTCCTGTCCTCTGCCCTCCTAATGCCCAGTATGCACTGGATGGGCCATCAAGGCCTTGTAAACGGAATCTTCTGTGTTGGTTTCCCGTTGAGGAACTGAAAGTGGTCATGGACAACATACAGGAAACAAAGGACAGACATTTTTCCTGCAATTTCACCCTGTAGTTTAGTTTGGTACTGTTAGATAAGTCTCAATACCCCTCTGTCCTAATTTGTCTGCTTATGAGCCATTCATTCAACAAATATTTATTGAGCACCTACCATGTGCCAAGCACTGTTCTAGGAGCTGGGAATATAGCAGTGAACAAAACAAACAAAAAACCCTGCGTGTCCTTGTGGCTGACATTCTGTTGGGGCAGACAAGACAGTGAGATAAACAAGTACATTAGTGTGTGCGTAGCTGTTAAGAACATAATGCAGGGATAGCAGACATGGAAGTGAATACTTCAAACATGCCCTGCTCTGTGAGTCGCCTTATGTGCATTATTTTATTTCATCGATGCAAAAATCCTGCCAGGAAGATGCCATTTTTATTCTTATTCTCTGGATGAGAGGACAGAGCCTCAGAGGTAACTTGGCCTGATTTCATTTAGTAGGAAGTGGTAGTGCTGAGACCTTTCATGCTCCATGTCTCTTTGACTTCAAAACTTGTGCTATCGACCCCATAATGCAAGAGCCATCTCTACTAACCCTCCTGCCAGTTTCATATCTCTCACCAGAGGGCAGAGTGGCATTCGTGAGTTTTTCTGAAAGAACTGTGGCTTTGCAGACAGTTCTTCCTACTTCAAACCTAGGGGTCCTACTGTGAGCTGTGTGCTTTAGGCAAGTCCTGCCACCTCCCTGAACTCCACTTAGAGCAAGAATTATAATATATTCCCCTTCCTATATGGTCACCTGGGCAGAATACCTGGGGAATAATGATACTAGTTCTGTTCATTGGGTGCCTGTAGGTGCAAACACTGGATTTGGAACTTTGTGCACTTGATCTTGGTTTGTTGTCACCACGAGCCTGCAAAGTGGGTGCCTGCCTCATCTGAAGAAACTACAGTTCAGAGAGGCCAGTGAGAGGCCAGAGCCAGAGTTTGAACATAGGTTGCTGTGTCTCAAAAACACATGTCCTTTCATTTCTTTTCTGGTCCCTCACAGGAGATATGCAAATTCGTATTCAGCTTGTCCCTTCCTGTCCCCAACCCCATGGCTTTATAGGCAGCAGCCTCGCATTGGCTCTCAATTTTAATTATTGGAATATACAAACTTTAAATTCTGAGGCCATTACACTATTTTGCTGTTTCAGTTTATCTCAGATATTATTCCAGGCAGTTTGTTGGAAAATTTGATTGTGAAATCAGAATTTGCCTTCAGTATGTGTTAAATATTTTTGTTGTTAGAGAACTTATCCTAGAGTGGGGACAAATGAGAATGGAGGCAGAGAATTAATTTGATTCTGTTAGAACTTAATTAAACTTATTATTAAGGTTAACTTAAAATGACTTTTGCTCAATGTCTAGTAAGTTTTATTAAACTTTCCAAATACCAGTACTTAGACTTCAAAAGAATGCCGCGGGGCCCCTGTCTCATTCTTCCCGAGCACTTAGCGCTCCACGGACGCATGTGCACACACTAGGAATGCCCGTAGGTGACGATGTTACCAGAGATCACCCTCTTTGTAAATGGAACAAAGCTGTGAGAGGGAGTCCCAAGATGTGTCACCTGCTGTGCAATCTTAGGCAAGTCACTAAATGTCTCTGGGCCCCCATTTCCCCCTTTGTAAAGTGAAGAGACAGATTAGGCGAGGGCTTCCAAATCCAAGAATGAGAGCCAGACCTGCCTGGTACTGTGCTGCACTGGGCTTCTAACCGTTTTTGGTAGATTTGTAACAGATTGTCAAGAGTTTCTACTTGATTGTCACAGTGAGAGCAAGGTCAGACATTTGTGGGGTGTCTAGCTGAGTTGGGGTTATGGTCTGCCCCTGAGGCAGAGAAAACTAGTGTGACCACTGAGAGGAAGTGGACCCTTTGCTTGGACCCACCTCCTCCTAAGGCACGCCTCGCCCTCAGCCGGACCACGTGCACAGCAGCAGCCATTCAAAAAGAGGGAACTCTCGTCTTTAGAGCTGGTCTTTGGCATTTGTTGTGCGTGGTTAGATCTCTGGATTTGGACTGCTTATTAGAAAATTCCTAAGGCTAGGAGAACATCCAAATGAGTCGTTCTGCTTCAAGGAAGGCTGCGATAAGAAAACAGGATTAATCAAAATAGGATTAATCAAAGTAAGGAGAAGCCATCTTCAAGGTGTGCTGAATGATTGGGCCAGGGTAGGGGCAAGACCATGAGCCTGACCCGTGGGGCTCCCACTTTGAGGATGAGGGAAGTGTTTGCAGCAGTTCCCACGGCAGAGGTAATAGGCTCGCTGCCTCTCTGGCAAGTATCTCAGTGAGATGCACGAGACTGCCGTGTAAATTACAGAGGTCACACAAGCAGGCCTGTGCCTGGACAGAGCAGGGCCTCTGGATGGGTACAGGCCCTACTACCTAACTACCTGCGTGACTGTGACCTTGGGCCAGCCACCTGCTCTCCCTGAAACTGAGGGCATTTGTGAGGCTGAGAGTCTTGTACCATGTGTAGTGCCTAGTCTGTGCCTGATACCACCTGACACAAAGTACCATGTGTTACTTTCATTGATGGTGGTAAATGAGGGCCCCTCCTTCCATCCTTCCTGACCATCTGCCCTTCCACTGATGAACTCAAGGCAGTTTCACTGCAAAGACCAAAAGGTCAACCAGGTAGAAGCTAAGAGGAAAAACAACTGATGCTTGTCCTATTTTCCTCCAAGTTCTGTTGAACCTTGTACCAGACTTTCATCATGTCTTGTACACCTTTATTTTTACAGAATTCTTTCTTTCTTTCTTCCTTCCTTTCTTTCCTTCTTTCTTGCCTGCCTGCCTGCCTTCCTTCCTTCCTTCCTTCCTTCCTTCCTTCCTTCCTTCCTTCCTTTCTTTCTTTCTTTCTTTTCTCTCTCTCTGTCTCTCTTTCTTTCTTCCTCTCTCTTTCTCTTTCTCTCTCTTTTCTTGAATGACTACTTTTGAAGCTATTTTTAAAAAGATTGTTTCAGAGAAGGCAGTTGAAGGTCCCGTGTTAGGAAATGTTTTGTACTCCCTCCTGGGGGCTACCCTATGTTGGCAGAAGGAATTCCCAGTCAGGACTTGGTGCAGACTTGCCAAGAGTTCTCAAGGCGTTTCCCCAAATCTGGGCCCAGTCAGAAGGGAGGGGACCATCGGTGTGGTTTGGAGAGAGCCAGGCCAGCTGCCGCCTCTGGAAATCACTTGTCACTTCCCAGATGTCCAGACCCACCTACCTGTTCTTTGCTGGGCCTGTTGCAGGTGAAGTTTAGGAGTGGCTCTTTAGGGTTGAGGTTGAGGCCACTGAGGCAAGAGGGCTCCTTAAGAAATCTGCTTTCCCAGCCCTGGGCACCCCTGTACAGGCTCCACCACGTGCCGTAGGAGGGAGAAGTGTCTCTTGTGAAGCAACCTGGTATTGGAGGCAGTTTTCATTTAGTTATTTGCTTTATTTATCAATTCAGCCAATGTACATTTGGTTCCTGTATGTGTAATTGGTTCTGTGCTGAATGCTGAGGATTCCATGTTAATTTAAAAACCTCCAGAGGTAACATGTGTGTGCTGTGTCTACCATAGCTCTGTCCAGAGAGATTTGAAACAACTTTTAAAATTCTTAGAAAACAATATAATTTAAAATGAGAAAAGTGGGACGTGGAGAAAGTTGGGGAAAATAAGATGAAGTCATGGGAAGGTTTGTATATGAATACATGGAATAATGTTAGTATAGTTAACAGATTTTGGCCCCAAATCTGACTTTGAGCTTCCTAGGAGTCAAAGTAAAGAGAGAAACAAGATCAGTTGCTTGATTTCTGGTGTCCTTAAAATACCTCAGGTCAGTTCCTCTGAAGAACTCTTCCTGATAGAAACCCTGATAGATAATCTTGATAAATAGTGGGTGTTCATAAGGAAACACAGTGTGATGGGCCGACACTCAGGTTGTGGGCTGAGGCCCAAAAGAGAGCTGATGCTGTGTGCCCATCCCACCAATTAACCTGGGTATATGTGGTCTTGAGAGGTGAAGTCAGCAGCAGTGCTTGGTGCCAAAGCTGCTGGCTGCCCCAAATATTGAAAACAGGATGCTGAGTCACATCCTGCAGGCCTGCAGCATCCTGACTTTGCGTGCCCTTCACAATGGGAGGCTCACACAGGCAGGTTGGCCCCCTGCTGTTCCAAAGCATGGTCTCAGAACAGGAAAATGTTAAAATTAGGTCTTACATGAGCCAGGGCTATGTGTGTGTGTGTCCAGATTTTGGACACACACACTTCACGTATGTAAAGTTGCATTCCCTTTGTAGTTCATGTGTAATTTTCCAATTGAGTGCATTTTTTATTAAAAATGGATTATGGGAAAAAAAAAACTGGGAGAACAGAGCTTCCCATCATTTTTCATCATTTTCCATCATTTTCCACTGCCTAGTAAATGAAATAAGATGGCTCCCATTCTGAAAAGCGCAGAGGGAATATGGTCCTAAGGCAGGGGGAGCTTGGTTGGTGAGGGTCAAACTATCCAAGGGATGGACGGGGAAAGCCAGGAAGTATGCCAGTTGCAATAACCAGTAATGGTCTTAAGCTTTTATCACCTGCCAATAAAAAATAAGTTGTATTTAGCAAAATCCAAGTAAGTGGAGTTTAAAAAAATAATTAAAAAATTTTTTGAAACAATAAAAACTTACAGAAAAGTTACAAATACAGTACAAAGAACTTTTTTCTGAGCTGTTTTGAGAGTAAATTGCCAGCCTAATGCTTTTTGAATACAGATAAGGACATTCTAAAGAGCAGACCCTCGACCAGTGACCAGTGCCCAGTGGCCATTGGCCCTGATACATTACTACCAGATGATCCTCAGACTCCATTCAGCGTCCACCATTTAATTCAGTAATGTCCTTTGTAGTAGAGGGATCCAGTTCAGGATTGCCCGTTGCATGTAATTGTTCTCTCTCTCAAGTCTCTTTCGGTCTGGGACATTCCTCAGTCTTTCTTTGACTCTTGTGACCTGGACACCTTTGAAGAAGACAGGCCCATCATTTTGTAGAATGTCCCTCAGTTTAGGTTTGTCTGACGTTCCCTCGTAATCAGATTCGGGTCATGCATCTTTGGCAGGAATAGCACTGGAGCGATGCTGTGTCCTCATAGAATCCCCACCAGATTGCATGTGGTTTCATTTTGTCCCATTACTGGTCCCATTCACTTTGGTCACTAAGGAGGGTTTTGCTTGGCTTCTCTACTGAACCGTTATTCTTTTTCCCTTTATTATTAAGAAGTATTTCTTAGGGGGATACTTTGAAATTATGTTAATATCCTGTCTCCTGCCAACTTATTTGTTTATTTATATCTTACGACTCATTGTCTGTTTTATTCATTGGTTAATAATTGGTTAATTGTATTATCAACTTCAAAGTTCAAATTGTTCCTGATTTGGCCAGTGGGGTCTTATTCAAGCTGGTTTCCGTGTCTTTTGAAATGTCTACATTATCTTTTAAGCACTTCCTTGCTTTCTGATACCAGATATTCCAGGCCTCATCTTGTACTTTCTGTAACCCATCCCTGGGATCGATCATTGGTTTCTTTTAGTGGAAAATGGAATTTAGAAGCTGAGGTAGGTATGCTTATTATTACTGGAGTGGTGCTATCCTCAGGCCTTCTCAGTGGGCAGAATGAGGGAATATGTATATGTGTGTGCGTACACACACACGTCTACGTTTATTTCTATATCTGTTTAAATATGTTGAAACGTACACATTCAGACTGATTGATACCTTCAATTCTGATCCAACACCTTTGGGTTCATTCTAGTTTTCTCTCCATATTTGTAATTACCTTCTCTTAACATGGTTCCTAGTTGCCCCTAAAATATTTACCTGTTTAATCAACCCTCCCGTCAGCAGCCAACCTCCAATCTCTGTAGCCACCTCTCCCCTGCGTGGATGGCTTCCTCACCCTGCTCACCATCAAGTACCCTAATTTGAAGTACCATGACCCCTCCCTAACTCAGATGCCCACCTTTCTCTGCCCACAAAGTAGTTTTAGGTCTGAATTGTTGGAGAAGAAAAATGGACTTTTTTGATGCTGTGTTTTCCCGAGGTGTTAATTTAGCAGATGTACAATGCTTCAGAGTCAGATTCCTGGCTCCCTCTCCTGGCTTCTCTGCTTCTTGGCTGTGTGAACTTGGCAAGCGACATAACCTCTCTGAGCCTCAGTTTCCCTATGTAAAAAACACAGATGGAGGCTGAGGATTGGGTTAGGTTCTATGTGTAATGTGTCTAGCATGGCACTCCAGCATGATGTTTATTATAAGTGTTACGTTCACTGAGTGCACACTATCCTGTGAGCACTGAGAAGGGTCTGCAGATGGCCCCAGCACCAAAGACACTCAAGGTGATGTGGGGAACTTAGCTATTGTGTTGTTTGAAGTAGTTGGTTGCCAAGAGGACCTGACCACCAGGTGACTATAACCCCACTTTGAGCATTTATGTGGTAAGCCATTTTTGTCCAGGTCATCCTGTGTGTGGTGAGCGCCCAGTGTTCTAGCAGCTCAGGGATTACCAAGATGAGTTAGTCATGAAATGCTCTTAAGACTGGAGAGGAAACAGCTCGGTCAGTTAATTTATGAATGTTTACTTAGAATCTACTATGTGTCAGGCAGGGAAGGAGATTTTGAAAATTATGTGTCCTGGCCCTTGAGTCCCATTGCGAAGTTAAAATCTACTGACATGAAGATAACTTCATCAGCAGTTAGTAGGTCTAGGAACACAGTCTAGGAATCAGGGGCTTGGGTTCCTGTGACTTAACCTCTTAACCTGTTTCCTTACCTGAAGAATGAGGGAAGGTGCTATAAAATGCTGGAAGGGAAGAGCCAATGGCTTGTAGCTAGGGTGGGGAGGGAGAAAGCATGAAATTGGAAGATTGGCATGATGCCGGGAGGCAGATGAGAGAGAGAGAAGGCTGTGAGTAGAGACCCAGAATAGAAGAATTTAAAAGGACAATGATGTAGATAGGAATAGAGCAGAGAATATGTAGAGTATGGGAGAAATAGTGTGAGAAGTAATACAAGAAAGGTTTTTACTATAAATTAGTTTTCTAATTGTGTTATAAGCTTCTTAAAGTCAGGGGTTGTCAAGTGAATGAAATTTAGGTTAGTGACATATAAGGGCTAATTGTGGCTATCATAGAAAGCTGGCACATGAAGCTTGGACTCTGATCTATAGATAAGGTCACGTCATTGAAAGTCCTGCAGCTGGAAAATAATGTAACAAGGGCTGTGGTTAGGGACTGCGTGGGGTGGGTTACAGGCCAGAGGTCCCTGCCCTGATTCTCAGTAGGCCGAAAGCTCCCAGAGCTGCGCTGTCCTACTTCAGAGCTGCTAGCCACATGTGGCTATTTAAAAATTTAATTTAGTTAAAATGAAATAAAATGACAAATTCAGTTCATCGGCCATACTCACCACATTTTAAATATTCAGTAGGCACCTATGGCTAGTGGCTACCATATTGGACAGCACAGGTAGAGAACATGTCCATTCTCTTGGACAGCACGGCCCTGCAGGGACATTGAGTACCCAGCAGAGAGCCAGGCACACAGTGGGGCCCAGTGGTTATTGCATGGCTCTCGGGGGTGAGGAGGGCCAGGACGGAAGTGGAGGTGGAGGTACTGGGAAGGAAGGGGCCCCTGGAAAGATTGGGACTTGGCGACCAACGAATATGGAATGGAGCTACATACCAAAGAAAGGGCTACGAACCTGGGACAGTTGAGACAGTCCATTCTTGGAATTTTTGAGTTGTTTCATAAACATTTTCTTCATGTGCCTGTTATTTCTGGCCGGCTAGGTTGTCTTTGCTGCCATTGCATTTCCTGCATTGTGCAGCTTTTATACCTTCTGCTTTAAGGGGGCTTAGATCCTGGTATACCAGATGTACAGAGGAGGATGGAACTAGCTGTAGCTTCCACAGATGGGGTCTGAGGGCTCTTGAGGGGCCATCAAAGAACTATCCTAAGGTTTGTCAAGCCAACTCAGGGCACATCATTTACTCTCTTATTTATGCAGGAGAAAAATCCTGCTATTGCAAACTTGCCTAGAATATTCAGCCGCTTGCTCCTACCCATTGGTATGAAGGAAAGTTGTGTAGCTGGCTTCAGAGAATGTCTTTTACTGTCTGAAATACTTCTGGACATTCCTTCTCTCTGAGAGAGGCCTACGCCTCTAGCCAAACAATACATGCCCCAGCAGCAAAGACATTTGTAATGAGCCCTGCCAGCATTTCTTGCCTGTGACCCCATTCCCGAAGTTCTCAACATATTGTGTTTAGGGGAACAATTTGGGAGTTCTAGCTGATAGGTGTGTCAGGTGAGTTACTTGTTTTCTTATGTGTTTGGAACAAGACCTTGCCAAATAGCACTGTGAAGCACAAAAAAAAAAAAAAAAAAAAAAAAAGAGCAAGGCCTTGGTACAACTCAGGGGTTTTGTGACTTTGAGCATGAGTTTGAAATGAAGGAAGAACTGGCGAAAGAGCAATGAAAGTGATTTTCTGTCTCCACCTTCAGTCAGCTTACTCCACATAGTAAGTCTTTGATCTTCTTTACATCTTCATAAACTTCGCTTTGCTAGGAATGGGGTTCTGAATCCGTCTAAACCATCACCAGGAGTGGTTCTGAGGTAGATCTGTATCCATCCAGCTTTACCTACTGCTACTTTTGCTGTAGGTCAGACCATCCTGCCCTTTGACCTACGGATTCTGCAGGAAGAGGCCTGAACTTGGAGCCTCTCAGTCCAGTTCTGCCCCTTATTAGCCATATGATCAGAGATAAGTCATTTATCTTCTGTCTTAGTTCTTTTACCAGAAGAATGAAATTGTGTGAATTAAGAGCAAAAATATAGGAGCAAGCCCTCTGTAAACTATAAAACACCGTTCAGATTGAAGGTATCATTTACGTAAAACAGCACTCATTGAGCACTTGTGGTGTACCAGGCATTTAGGTGCTGAGAACTTGTTAGGTTGACAGATTGGTGGCTCAATCATAAGCCTGAGGTTTGGTTCTCAGCTTTGCGCATTCTGAAACTTGAGTTTATTAAGGATGATCACGTTCTGAGAAACCAACTTATGCTAACCAGATTTATAAAAAACTGATTTATAAACCAGAATAGACCAGAATTTATGAATTCACAGTGGGGCCTTTTACAAAAGAGACCAAGTCTTTCTCTGTTCACTCACTATAGGACTCTATAGTGTAACGTAATCTTCTGACTCTCCTGCTCCCTGCACCCCTCTTTGTTTATTGATCCTTCAAGGCCCAAATTGGTGTTGTTTCTAACGGAGAAATGTCCCTGAACCCCCAGGTGGGGCTGGGCATCTCCCCGACGTGTGTATGCATCTGCAGCACCTTACACATTTCTCGACTGGGCAAACTGCTACATTACGTTGTGGTTACTGTCCTTTGTTTGGCCCACTAGAATGTAATGTTGCTCCAGGACAAGAACTGGATCCATTTTATTTCTGAATTCCCAGGGCTTAGCGCGGACCAGGCATGGAAAATATTTGTTAATCTAATGGAATTAACGGAACTTCCCCTTGGGAGTGTTAAGTGGTATCCACCTTTTCTGTGGTGACAACTTTACATTCGTTCTCTCTTTTCTAGAATTGTCAAGTCTGCTGGATGAACTATAGTCCATTCAGTAATCATTGTGTAGAGCTGAGTGCAATGGAGGGTTAGTTCTGTCCCTGTAAAATTAGTTTGGTTCATTTCAAGCAGTCTGGCCAATTTGAGGCTTTTTTCAGAGCCTGAGCTTTAGGCACATATTCTTTGATTTTGTGTGAGATGTCGTGTCAGAAATTATACCATTTAAGTAACTTTGTGTTTCCTCATTTGTAAAACAAGTACAATAATGCCTGCTCAGTCCATCTGGAAGAGTGTCTAGAAGATCAAATGAGTTGACATTAGCTAGAGTGCTTTGTCAACAGCAGAACTTATCAAAGGTCTGATCTGTCATTGTTGTTGTTATTGTCATTTCATATCATTGTAACGCGGGGCTGCCTTTCAAAGGCAAGAACACTTGTGACTGTGAAGGTATTTGGTAGAAGATGGGCATGGGCCCTTATCTGCTAACCTGTTTTGCTGCTTCCAAGAGGGTATTATTTTGTTTTTTGACCTGGCATGACCCCGCTTCATTGTGCCTAATTGTGTTACTCTCCTTCTGAGAGGACTGTGTGTTTTCATTGGTGTTATCTTTCTCCAGCAGAAAACATTTATAATGTACCTACTATGTGTAAGGTATTTTTATGAAGCCCATGGGAGAAGCCAGTTTTCTCGGTATCATCCGTTACCTGTGAAGTTCAAAGGTTCTTAACTCTGGCTATGTGTCAGAAGCACTTCTTGAACTTTTTAAGAAAGCAGATGCCAGGACTTACTGCAGACTTTTTGAATTAGAATCAGTTAAAGTTAGACCTCAGCGTGAATATATTTTAGAAGTTTCCTAGGTTCTTCAGATGAATAGCCAGAGGTGGAAGTCAGGGGCATTAGCATAATATTCTATAGTATCATGTTTCTATCCCTAATGTTTTTGTTGTTCAAGGAATTAAGTGTCTTAAGTGGCATGGCACACACCCAAACCACCCAAACATATGTCCATCCCTTAAAGATTTGCTACCTTTGCCCTTGTGGACACTTGGGCAGCCTTGGCTTAGCACTGCACTCCTTAGTGTGCAAATATTTGGCTATTCGAATGAATGAACAGAACCCTGTAAGTGAATATCAGAACATACATATAGTAGAACATAAATTAGAACACAGAAAGGTGGATTCCCAGACCAGTGCATTTTATTTTCTTAAACTTTGATGTGTACCAGAATCACTAAGGAAGTTGATTAAAAATGAGGTTGCTCCCTCTATCCCTGGAGACTGTTTCAGGAGCTTGACTGGCTTCCTGCATTTGTCTACTGAAGAAAATCATGTCTGTCTTGCAGAGCTCTGGGAACTCTAGGTGCCATGGCATAGCTAGGTGCCTGGTACAGTCGGTGCCATGTGGCAGGTGCCCTGTAAATGACCGTACTGTTGATGAGAAGTGGCTTCTTGACCAGCATGGCTATGCTACCCACAGACCTCTTCAAGATCCTCATTCAGTCCAGAAGTATTGCATGATGTGTCCTGTCCCATAACTGTGAAGGCGACTGTGGGCAGGGTGGTCACAGTGGTTCTTCTAAGCTTGTCCCCAGGGCCGGTGGAAGAATTCTGATGCCAAGGCTTCTCTTCCTAGGACTCTGTTTCCTTGAATGATTCCTTCTCTTCGTTTTCTGCACATGATGCTTTTACATGCTGGGGACAAGCATTGAAGATGAGTCTGTATTCTGACTTCTCAGTGATGTGTGCTTTAGCGCAGCGGTCCCCAATATTTTTGGCACCGGGGATCGGTGCTCCTCTGAGACTTTAATGCCTCATGGTCTGAGGTGGAGCTGAGGCAGTGATGTTAGTACTGGGGAGCAGATGCAATACAAATGAAGCTTCGCTTGCTTGCTCACTGCTCACCTGCTGAGTGGCCCTGTTCCTAACAGACCATGCGCCAGTACTGGTCTGTATTTTAGTGGAACCAAAGCAGCCACACTGCATTTAGCCATCTGGGCAGAGGTGAGGGCAGAGTAACGGCTCTGATTTTGCTCTGGGTGGGTAGGGATGACGGGCATTCCACGGTTTAAGGAAGTGGGCGTGGTAGAGACAGATTTGAGTCTAGTCTCATCTCATAAAGACCTATGCTCCTGGGGAAGCTGTAGTTTCCTCAAAATAAGAATAATTGTAGTATATTTCACTTAATCCTCTTATGAGAATTAATTCATTATATTTCGGAGTTAAAGGAAACTTCCAGATAAGATCTTCCCTTAAGTCTCTACTCAGTGCTGCCTCTTTCCCAAAAAGTCCCAAAATCCACCAGTTAGATGCTCTCTCTTCCCTCTTCTAAACACGAGCAGGGTTTGTTTCTTAAGGTACTTATCCCGTTCTGCCCTGCATTATGGTTATTCATATCCTTGATTTATTTCATCAACTGAAAGTATATTACAACATACATAAATAGAACATAAATTAGTGCTAAAAACAGACAGCTCCTGGCTGGCCCCTGCCAGGTGGGATTTAGGGTCCCGTACCTGGCCCTCCAGGACCTGGGCCTGCTTTACCTTTGCAGACTGTCCTGAGCACTTTGGTGCAGATCTCAGAGCTCCTCATATGTGTGCGCATGCAGTTCCCTCTACCTGGAATGGCACCCCCCTCTCCAACATCTCTTATCTGCCTCCTCAAGTAGTGATTAGCATGACTGAAGAATTTCCAGAATGTAAAAGTGCTTTCGAAAGTGCCAAATAACTGTGGCAGCTGCCCACAGTCACTGTTGGGTGAATGGATGGTGATTTGAAAGAAATAGAAATCCTTCAATATGTCGATTGCAACAAGAATGGGGTCCTCCTTGCTTGGGATCTGTGACTCGGCAGCCAGCTGTTTTCCCTCACAATTTCTAATACACACCCTATTGCTTGTTCCCGAGGCCTGCAGAGCAGCCGTGGGAGGAAAGTGATTAGAGGAACTTCAGCTGTTTTGCTCCCTCTGAATGGCCCTCTTTCATCAAGATGTGCAGGGACAAGGGCCTTTTTTAACCCAAATATCAGGGGAAGACGAGAGTTCCACAAGAGCCGGGTGCTTTCAGAGTGGGAACGTCAGCTGAGGACGATGACTCCTCGCTGAAGGATTGTAGCTTCTTCCTCACCTTTCTGCTTTCTCCAGAGGGGTGGAAGGCAGGAGCTCCGGGCGGTTCGAGATGCGACTATCACAGTCATGAACCTTTTTTATTTTACTGACTTCTGCATCTCCCTTCAGCCACCTCCCTACTTCTGCTCTTCAGAGGTTTCCAGACCAAATTAGTACGTATCACCACCTCTGGTTCCCTTTTTTTTTTTTTTTAACCACGTATCTGTGTCTGGGTGATTCTGGCTGTTTATTCTCTGAGGGC
>NW_006442492.1:891012-891751 GCF_000325575.1 Pteropus alecto
AGCCTCAATTGAGGTTTTCATCTCTTTTCAGTGCCTTGTAGAAATTTTAATCTCATGTCATCTTCTAAAAGGGCAGTAACCATGTGAGAACACGTTTGTACTGTGGTTATAACAGTGTTGAGGATGGGGGCTGGGAGGGCAAGGGCCGAATTCGCTTTAAATCCCCCATCAAGATTTTTCTTAAAGCGATGGAGAAAAACAGTTACATTTTGTTTGTCTGAGTCTGGCCTTCTGGAATTTAGTCGCGCTCTTTTAGGACACCAGCATCTTTTGGGAGAAGGCTTGTTTTTCTGTAGCTGGGAAGAGTAGTTTGTGGATTTGTGCTTCCTAGCCCTGAGTACCTAGGATAGTGCATGTGTCACCACCAAGATGGATTTGTTAAAGGACTTCCTTCCCCAAAAGGGCACCTTGAAACTCATGAATCAGGGTACAGTGCCTCTCGGTATTAGAAGCCTGACAAAGAAAGCCCCATGGAGCGCTGGCAGCAGGAAATAGTGTTCACATCAGCCACCCAGAGGGTGCGTGAGGCTCTGGGCCCTGAGTTCAGAAGACGGGAAACAGGGTCATGAAGAATATCTGCATCTTGTTTTCATAAATCCTGTGACTGCTCATGCTCTGCGGCCTCTTGACCTCGCGAGTCAGTTTGTGTGGTCATCCTCATGCTGTATCCTCTCGCTGTCTCCCCAGACGCAGGACAATGGCACAGACTTGGGATAATGTGTTCTCTGGGCTTCCCCGC